>NC_072731.1:71463411-71569011 GCF_026930045.1 Uloborus diversus | reverse complement strand
TAACTAGTGTAGAAACAAAAGTGAAACATTTTTGCATTCACAAAAATATTAATTCTTGTGAATGCAAATATATATAATATTATATAATTTCTCTTAAACAAAAGTGAAATAAGAACGATTTTTTTCCCAAAAGTAGTCATTTTAAAACCGACAGATTCCCTAAACCTGAAGCAGCACTTTTCGATTTTATTTGTAGTATACTCGAATAGAGCATTTGACTACCAAGTTAATTAATTAATAATTTCTGTCAACATTTGAAATATATATTAAAGTAAAAAGAGAAAACACATTTTTTTAATACTAACAACACTTTGATTAAGTCTAGAAATAAAAGTATTAAACATCAGTTTGTTATTTTACTTGATTTAAAGATTGAAAATGAAAAAACCTCTTTTTGTGTTAAAGCCAAAAAAAAAAAAAAAAATCTGAAATAAAATGAACTGAGAAAAATAATTCCTTAAACTTAAGTAAAGGAACATAAATTTTTATGCAAATTGTACTACGTCGGTAATCTGTTCAAATTAAATTTGATTCTCGAAGGACACATTAATTTTTCTTTTTTCATTTCGTTTCGGCTTGAAATACTGATACACGCTTTTGACCTGTAAATTGCACCCGTGTGTGGCAAGATGTATACTTTTAAGTATCAGCGTCCTCTTGTTGAAAGAAGTTAAATTATTCAAATGTTTTATTTTTTTCTTCTTATGAAAAAGTCTCCGAGAAATATTCTCGCTTTAAATTAAACGGGAAAAGGGTGCCACTGAACTTTTGTTCTCTGTTTTCTTTTTTCAAAGAGAATCTTGTTTTTGTTTTAAATGACATCTTTATTTTTAGAAAGCACAAAATTTTCCTCTAAAGATTTTTTTGCTTTAAGTGTTTTTGTCGTATATCAGGACATAATTTGTAATCCGCTGTCAGATGCCGATAGTTTTTTTTTTTTTTTTCATAAACCAATTAAAAAAAAAAAATACATTTCGCGAAAAGTTGCATACCTTATGCCGTTTTGAAGAATAATCATTGCAGAAACCATTAAACATAATCGCAGCAAGCAGAAACTTACGCTTTAAGCCAGAACTACTAGTAAAATAATGGTTGCTGAGTTATGACTGCAGTTTCGGTTTCGTTTCGGACTCATCAGTTTGGAATAGTCAATAATTGAGCTGGAGGCAGATGTTCTTTGATATAATCTAAGATTACCAACTAACTGATAGCTAAAATCAAATTTGCTCACCAGTAATAGTTTGTAAGCAATGATGCTTTTTAACTCGAAAAGAAAATCTTCCATTCTGAAGACTATTTCTACAATATAAGCTTGATTCTCACTAAAAGTTATAAAATAAAAAAAGCATATGACTTGTTGATAAGAACATTAAAATACTGCATTCAATCTTTATATCTTTAGTTTTAGGTGAATTTTCAAGCAGCTAATATATTGAAATTGAAATTTTGAGAGAAGAAATAGAGGCGGTATACAGTTTGCACAAATAGCTTTTACTTTACCTTTTCCTTTTCTCTCAATTTTTAATAAAATTGAATTGGTTTCTTTAGAATTTACACACAAAATACATTAATATTGTCTGCACATTTTGAATGCTGTAATCCAGAAATCAATTGCTAATTTTATTTCATATTTTTAGAGAGAAACAAACTTATAAGTCTTGTAGTCTTTTGAATTAAATTATTTTTTTATATCTTATTTTAACAAAACGATTTTTTTTTTCAATTTTTTAAAGCATGAAAGTCTTCGTAATGTATTTGCGGTTTATTCCGACCGTGTCTGTGTACGTATGAACAAGTACTATGTTCGGCTTATGGTTGCATCTATTTGAAGCCGAAAGCTAGAAAAACCATGTTACAAAATCTACACGGGAAATTAAGCTCGTTTAGTTTTAGATGAAATTCAAGTGGTTTTTTTTTTGTAAAAATTTGATTGATAATAAAAAAAGGAATCGTCCAAATTTCTC
Organism: Uloborus diversus; assembly: GCF_026930045.1. Taxonomy (NCBI): domain Eukaryota; kingdom Metazoa; phylum Arthropoda; class Arachnida; order Araneae; family Uloboridae; genus Uloborus; species Uloborus diversus. Next base: position 71,567,047 of record NC_072731.1, on the reverse strand, counting down.
AGCCATTACCAAGCGCACGATCTTTTTCGACTTTACTTTTTTTTCCTATTAGGGAAATATAAAAATACTAGTGGTACCCGCACGCTTTGCCAGTAAAAGAAAATTAAAAGGTATTTTGGCTCGCCTGTATATTTACAAATAATGTATGGTGAATTTTCTCGCCATTTGGCTTGTACCCATGTTACGGTTCCACGTTATGATAATTTCGTAATTTACTCGTCCATCTTATGATATTTTCGTTCTTAAAATTGGATTGGAAAAAGAACCACATCGAATTTTCGAAAAATCGCTTCGAGGTGCACACCCTCATACTAACTTTGTGCCGAATTTCATGAAAATCGGCCGAACGGTTTAGGCGCTATGCGCGTCACAGAAATATTGACAGATTATTATTAGTAAAGATTATCCTTTAATTTTAACACTAAACTAGGTAATCTGTATGATTCTGTTGTCAAGCTGAACTTCTGTTGAGAAGAGCTTTTGAATGAAGTGTAACAAAACCGATTTTTATTTTTTTGGAAGAAGATGCAAACAACCAAGTGACAGTAAAAGCAAATAGCGAGAAAACAGATTAAATGACAATATGAAAATTAATATTTTAAGTGTTTAAAAAGATTTAGTTAGACTTATGATAAAGCAGCTTTAAACTCTTAGACAGGCTATTCTTTTCATCGACTTCTCAAACAGGCATTAAATAGTTATACGAATTTCAAATATATTTTTCTACCGCAAAGTTTTTCCAATAATTACATCAAATCTTAATGGCTAATTAGGCTGATTAAACACATTCCTCTTTTAATACTGTTTTTCTTTCTTTTTCTTGGCACGTAGTTTCTTTCTATGAAAGAAATTGAAACTAATTAGAAGTTAAGAGAAAATGAAAGATAAGTATACCCCAACTTTAACTTTCGCTTCCAAAATTATATCAACAGCTGAAATCTTCATTTTTAAGTATTTTCTTACATAATCCTATTTCTTGTCATCAATCCTAAACTGCTAAAGCCATGGATATCATCGGAACAGCCGAGAAAGATCTGACTTTAATAAATTCTACTCCTTGCCTGTGATATTTTCTCTTCTAATGATGACAGGACATAGTCATTTATTATACATAGTGAGTGGTATTCCGCTTCAACGTAATGAAGCAGAGATTCACAAAATTAAAGTAGGGAAACGTCAATTTCTTGTGCATCCGCCTCTCTGCGCAGGATTACGCTACCTTATTAAAACAGGCCTATGGGCTAGGAAGCTTGCCAGCTACTAATGATGGCCGTTAATACCTGTTGAAAGCTACAGTTTAGTGCCTACGTCGAATCCTAAATTTATGGTGCTGAAAAGTTTATTGGAATGTAGAACGTATTTAATTTCGAAATATTCAATTAATATCTACAAATTATGTAGTTAATTAATTGTGCATACATACAGACAATCCTTATAGATCAAAACCTCATAGGTTATCGAAAATTCTTCAGTAGGCGACACCCTTAATATTGTCCCTTAAATATTCATTGCACCTTTCTAAAACTTTATACGATTATTGAATAAGATATAAATAACACATTTTGACCACTCATTTGTTGAAAACATCATTTTATATAGGTTTTTTTAATTAAAAAAAAGCCATTTTTTAGCAAATAAACTACCATTTCTTTAACACTTCTAATGCATTCACTTTTTATAACTTTTAAACCTTTGTATGTAGATCTCTTTGTTAGATACAAAAAGTGATATGACCCTCCGATTTGGAAATAATTAACTAAAAACAAGTTTTATTGGAAAATGTTTGAAAATTTCCCCCAAAAAACGCGCTTTTTACACTCTAAATTAAATTGATCATCATTTCAAAACCATATATTCCATGTACATTACATTTTTGCGTTTATATCACAGTAATATGTTCAATTAACATTTTTGCAAAGTTTCAAATCTTTGGAGTTAATACTTTTTCGCGTAAATAAAAACTTTGAAAACGTGGTTATGAGATAATAAAGAAAGAAAAAAGTAAATTTCAGTTAAAAGCAATGGATTTGAGTTTAGTAAACTTCTTCTAGTTTTTTCAATAATTCACCGATTTAAAAAACTCGCGAATTTAGAAAGAAGAAACTGGGGTTCTCTTAACTTTTTCACAATCTCAAAATCAATTTTTTTGAAAATTAGGGTGTTTGCCTTCGTAAATCTCAATCGTGTATTTAAAAAAAAAATGAATAATGCCCACTTGATACTTGGGCAAAGGTCTTTAAGTGAGCAATTAAACGTAGTTGCATTTATGGTTAATATTAGAAGCACTCATATAAATTAACGCCGAGTTTTACACAAATCAAGGTCGTGATCAAGATCGGATATTTTTTCTCCGCACTAGAGATAGTAAATAGACTTGTAGTTGTTTTAATCATTTAGGTGAACAATTGCTTCATCAAAGGTAGAAATTTTCAATATAACCTGTTAAGTAGTTTTCGTACAGGATTCCGTAGTATGTCTTGTGTTGAGCCACATACCACGACAAAATATGCTGACCATTAAATTTGTTATTTTTTTTTTAAGTTGTAAATCTCGATTTAGTATTGTATTTATTGTTGCTATAGAAGTATAAATGTATGAAATTAATTTCAGCGTCGATGGATTTTCGTTTGTAACCAGAAAACTCACTTTAGAAATTATTTGAAACACTATTTAACTTCTTCCAGAAATTATTTCAAGCAGTGAGAAGCAAAAGGATGTAATTTGCGTCAGTTGACGTTTTTAAGTTTTGAGTAAAACGCGTTTGAAGCTCAGATCCTAGGTAGAATTTCATGGATTTTTTTTCTAAATAACATTTTATAGCAGCATCTACCAGGGCAAATAGCAGGGGAGGATAGAGATTACCATTTTAAAGGTTCGGTCATACTCAGGAATGACCCCCCCCCCCCCACCCACTACGAACGAACCTACAGTTTTGGGTGCGAAAATTTTTTGAAATCGCTTGGATGTCAATGAAACGTACCAAATTGGCCAGGGATAATGTTTCCAGCAACTCAAAAACGTTACTAATTAAATTCACAAGTAATGAAAAGTAGCATTTTAAATGCTTACTTTTAAATAATTTAATAAGTTAAAATTATTTCTGCAGTTGTTAAAATTTTATTCCTAAATTCTCCGTTTGCAGCGTGGATGTATAATAGTTCGACGGTTTAGAGGGGAGCGTGACTATTTTCTCCACATTGATCACTTACTTTCAATCATGTTTTTTGTAGCCCCCAGTTGTATAGCATTTTGTGTTCATTTCCTTATGTTTTACTGTTAAATCTACGAAGAATATGTATAAGAAGTTTTTTTTGTACATATCATTTCGAAGTGTATACGCATGCATTTTACTAAATAGTGTTAATTAACGATCAAAAAATAACAATACGAAGCATTTTAAGATTAAAGATTTCCTTTTTTAATGATATAATAATGAAAAAAATAGGTTTCGAGAATACGGTTACTCAAAACTTTTTTATAGGTTAGATCGGGGCACGTTTACGCGGATTTTTTTCAATGAATTTCCTAATTTTTATGTTTTATCTTAGGAAATTTTAAACATGGCGTTTTTATGAAGCAGTTAATGAATTCAAAATTGGTATATTCAGTTAACGCTCAATTCATGTATTTAACAGCTAAAAAAATAGTTTTTAAGTCCAAATTGGTTGCGTAAACTTGCCCCGTACACGGGGCACGTTTACGCATATTTATTTTGACACCTTACGTGGTTTTTTTAGTGTTTCGAACATAACGTCTTAACATCGTTAAAATAAAGCAAATTTATTACAGACTGCATAGTGTATAAAGTAAAAGCTGAATGGGAATGAAGACAGCACTACATGATTGTAACCTATAAGATACGAATCTGTAACTCAATTAAGAAATAAGTGGAGATTTTCAAAACTAAACAGCATGAAAATACTAAAAAGGTTTGAAACAGTTTAAGGCAAAAAAAGCCTTAAGGCACATTTGGAAGTAAGACACCGTAAGAACGTGCGCAAAGTTACCCCGTCGCCAAGTTTGGAGTAATTTTTAAGTGAAAAAAAAATAATAATAATAACATTTCAGTTCATACAAGTACAATTCTCAAAAAAAAAAAAAAATAAATAAATAAATAAATAAATAAATAAATAAAACTCTGCTAATTTTTATATATTTGTTCTTTTTTAACTAAGTATCATTGATTCACAATAAGTTTCAAAACGTTCAAGACAAAACTTACTCAACTTGGTAAAAAACAGATTCTTCTTTCTGCATGCTAGACCGAAGCTCGACTGATGCTCAAAAACTTGTGAGGATATTTGCTAAGGAGCAGCATCAATCTGTTATAACTGTTGGCTATCCATTTACAATTCATTTTGAAAAAAGTGCACTGCGTAAACGTGCCCAGGTCCACCCTACTTACAAAAGGTATTTCTTACAATCCAGAAATAAATATTTTTAGCAATTTTTGCCAGAACAACTTTTATTTAATATGAAACAAAAAAAATGTCTAGCCTGTTTTACAACTTCTTGATGCAGAAGTCATTTCTTTTATGTTTTAACTTACAAAAAAAAAAAAAAAACGCTTGAAAAATAAGTACTAAGCATAATCCTTCTAAACAGGTATTAAAATCACTCATCAAGGTGTACCTGAATTCCTCGACTGCCGAGCTGCTTTAACAAGTAACAAAATTCACGGGGGAAACCAAACACGATATAACCATTTCCGTAGCTTACCTTCAAATAATCTGCGTCCAAATCATTAATTTCATTTTAAAGTAATATTTAACATTCTTCTCTATCTATGATTAATTATGGAGAATAACCCTTGATTCGTTACTTAATAATATTTTAACGTGACATTTCTCACTCTAACGCGCTAATAAATATTTCAAAATGCGATCTTGATAGATGTTTTAACAAGGAAACTTCCATTTAACGGATATACGCATAAATCTAGAATCTCCAATGTATGATGTTTCTGAACTCTTGGGCATTTCACTTCTGAACAGAGTTCAGTTTGCACAACTTAATCACTCCCAATGATTCTTATTTTGAACTGAAAATTTAAGGGTTAGCCGAAGCATTAGAAAACAGTTAATGAGATTCAAAAATAGCGGTAAAAAATAGTTGTTCGTTACTTGAAAGTCTAAAGCGCCCTCTATTGGCATTTTTAAAACTATATCTTCGAAATTTATTTCCAAGAAAATACTGATAAAAAGAATATTTATAGCAAATCCTGACAGCGAATCGAACAATTATTTCTTTTTTTTAATGATGATTTGAAATTTTAGACTCTTAACTTATAATGGCGTCTATCTCCTTTGGAAGTCTTTTGGGACCATGATTTGTGACAAAGAATTGCTTGTGCTGATAGGTACTATCACGCCTTAGAGTTTTTCCCAAGAGTTCAGAAACACCCTATATAGACTTTAAATTGTTCAATCTGCATTAATGAAATTGATTTCCAAAGATATTTTATTCAAACAATATGTATGTTTAAAAAAAAAATAAATTGTTAGTGAACGTGTGAAATGTTTTATTTTACTGTAGGGGAACTTCAGCCAAATCCTCTCTGATAATTTAAGGGTTCAAAATTTAGTTATTTAATAAGCGTCGGATTTTTTTTAGAAATATTCAACTTTTTTCTTCGCTTGTAGCAAATGTTCGATAAATAGTAAAATTCTAAAAACCAAGGCCAGTGATTTTTCTAACTCTTTTGTAACGCTTTATCTTCATATTCACCGAATGCAGGAGTTACCGGCAATTTCATATTCTTTCTTATCGTTAACATTACGCCAAGAGGTTTACGAATATGTGCGTGATCTAATAAATTGACCAAATTTAAAGGATTAACTACGCCCGCACATTCACAATATCGAAAGTAAACATGGTGAAAAAATCCACCAAATGCGATACAGTCACTGGAAATGCAAGAAACTCTGGTCAAAAGAAAATATTTTGAACGTGAAGTAATTTCTTTTGACATACTGGAGGAGTTGAGCTTCATAAATGGTTATTTTGCTGATTGAAACCAACTGACTTGTCGAGATACCATCGGGTTGAGAAATTTCGAGCAACTGTTCATCCGCGAATGCCAATTTCAACCTTTAGGGCAGTTCACAACCATGAGTTAACTAACCCCATGGATTACAACAGAGCGTTAGGTTGACATCGACAATGATATTATGTATAGGGGAAGGTCGTTTAGTATCAACAGCGGGTAGTATTGGATAAGGGCTGATTCTTAATTCCGCCGCCAGGGGCAGCACGTACTGGGTCAACATAGTGTGCGGTATTGGGGAAGAAAGCCACAGACGCCATATTGGTTCAAATCAACCGTTCGCTCTGGTGTGCAAAGCTAGTTTTTTGTTTGTTGAGAGAATTAGAGTGCACGAACTTCACTTCTGGGGCATATATTTATACATAGAGTAAGTTATATTGTTTCATTGTTATACCTTTAGACTGATAGTATATCAATCTAAATATTATGAGCTATAAAAGTGTCTAGCTTAAGTAATAACCTAGTGGTGGGTAAGAGTCATTGTCTGTAAGAATCAGGCAGTTTACGACATTTGTGATTGTTGACATTATTAATTTTTCTTATTTTCACATATGTTGTTCCTTATCATGAATGTAATGTTTGTGTGAAATATGAGCTTTGTCAGCCTTACCGTTTTTGGGAAATAATTTTTTTTTAATTTAGGGGGCGTGGCACATTTTTGCGTGTTTTTCAAATTTGCAGATTTTAAAGTTCTTGTTGCTTTAAGCGCCCCTACAATGACATGGATTTTTAAATTCTATACTATTATATGGTCTTCTTAGATACTATTACAGCTGTCAAATCGGTGTCACTACGAGGGCGACGACCACAAACTCCGTTTAAAAATGACCAAAATGATTTTTTTTACTACATTCAATGCCAGTTTTCTCAAAGCGCCTTCATAGTGACACCAACCTTTTTACATAAATTCCTAGCTACACTTGCATACATCAAAAATATGTAATAAAATTGGTGTCAATATAAGGGCGCCAGAAGATATTGGAACTTTTATGTGATAAATTTCACAAAAATGCAAATGTTTAAAATCTAACTACTACTCTCGCCCTCATAGCAGAGATCTGAAACTAATTAAGTTTGATAACCAACATGTTCGTCTAATATATGAACTAAAAAAATCGGTGTCGCTCCTATTACTTTCGGAAATATAATCATTCGAAATTAGTACACTGTCAAAACTACGGGTGCCTTTGACTAACACTTTGGCTCCCCGGGGTGAAAACACGGGGCCTCAGGGTGCAATAGAGGCTAGGAAATGTTATCAAGGTGAATGACGCTAATAAATGTTAAAACGGACTTCCTAAATGCATGGGTGAAACGCTGGCGCATGCTCTCTTCTCTCTAACATCATTCAACCACAATCAATGGCGGACGCAAGAATAACTACGCACATGCACTTTCCCATTGAATGAAGTACGAAATTGGATTAAAACTTATAAGTTTCTGCGATTTACTCTTCAAAGTTTCGCGTAAGTACAGACATTTGATCATAGTGTAGCTTTTAAGGCTTTCGAACATATTTAAAAGATGTTTCAAAGGTACATTGATTCTTCAGTTAGCCGTTATGTACATTTGCTATTTCTATCATGCATAAATTTTACCTAAAAATAGCTATCAGCACCGGATAAGTAACATTTAATAATCAAAACGCTTGAATTAGATGATATTTGAAAAGTTATTTCAACTATTAATTTTGACTATGCGGTTTTACTTGCTTGTATTGTTAACAATCTTGTGGATTTTTAACTGAGAGATTTATTGTTAGCAATGTAATGTGCTCAGCAAGTGAACAGAAACTCTAATTACGATGATGCAAATAACAAAAACATAAAAGCACGAAAAAAAAGGAAAGCGGATTGAGAAAAAGAAATTTCTTCTCCGTCTTGATTTTTTTTTATTTATTATCTCGTGTCTAAGTTAACTAGCTTTCCTTGGCGTTATTGCTTAAAGCGAATGACTGAGCTTTTTTCGTTACTCTAGTAATAGTAAGAATGAATAACTCGTTAGAATTTGTTTTGGCATTTAATTTATCGAAAGACTTGTGCTCTTTTATATTCTATACGGACATTCAAATGTCGAATCATATATACGTACGTACTAATATGGTGCTCTTGATTAAAATTTCGAACATGATGAAACGATTTTACTTTTCCACAGTGGTTGGAAAAACTACTTTCTTTTTGTAGCGAACTACAACTACAACTACTTTATTACAAATGTAGTTAACTACAACTACAACTACTTTTTTCAAAATGTAGCAACTACAAACTACTTTCGAAAAGTAGTCGCTACTTCGCTACTTTTAAAAATAAATAAATAAAAAGCATAAAAATAAATAAATAAAAAGCATACACATGCACACCGTTTGAAGATTGAACGAAAAAATTAAAAAACTGGTTTCGATTAATAAATTTGCTCACTTGAACATGAACTAAGAATTACTTATTGTTTCATTCCTTTATTGAGCCATTCCAAACATTTTTTACGATTTTTATGAATATCCGCTGCAAGAAAGGATTTAAAAAGTTGAAAGAGTTCAACCTTCAAGTTTTTAATCTTTTCCTGACAGTGAATATTTCATTCAAGAAGTGCAACTCGGCTACTTAAAAATGTAAATAGTTGCAGTCATAATTTGAATAAAATTTCATATAGATATACATACACTATATGACCAAAAGTATTGGGACACGTTTCAAAACTCACATTTTTACGGATTTCTGGAGAAATAAAAGATCAATTACTCTGTAATTTATTTCACATAAAAAGTATACTCCAGCTGTCATTTTCCAATAAAAGCAAAGTCTACTATTCATTCAGGAGACCAGCAAAAAGTTGAGGGAACAAAAAAAGGTTTTTGATCATTTTTCATTCTAAATAGCTGGGAACAAGCTATAAATTTCAGAAATAAATTAAAAAACTATCAAATATTTATTTTTACGTTTTCTTGAAAGTATCTCCCACGAAGATACAAGCTTTTTTTTTTTTTTCAATAATGAAAATTCTTTTTTGAAGGTTTTTGTCTCAAATCACGCAGACTTTTTAGTCAAACGTTATTAATTTTCAGAATATTTGACAGCATATTAGAGAAAAATAAGAATAAAATTTAAGATTAAAATATTGAAAATTTAATGAAATATGAACGTTTAAAGCAATTAATCACGTTCGAGCATGCGCAGTGAACGTTTAATGCGCGAAAGATAGCAATTTATAACTTTCATGATTCAAAGCTTAGATCCTACAACTCATAAAAAAATACACCTCAATATCTTTAAAATTCAAAAAAGTTATCAGCGATCTAATGAGCCGAATTTCTATAATTCTTGGACAGGCGATGAACGGTAAGGGGTCGTTTGCAAACTGGCAACACTTTCCTGTTATCATTGCAGAGTGATTCATGATCAGAATAAATTATTTGCGAACGATCCCTCACGATTCGCCGTCTAGCCAAGAAATATTAAAATTCGGCTCATTTGATCGCTGATAACTTTTTACATTTTAAAGATATCACGGTGAGATTTTTTTATGAGTTGTAGAATGTATCTGGACTTCCGATTATGAAAGTTATAAATTGCTATCTTTCTTGCATGCGAAGTGAAAAATTAATTGGTTTTAACCTTTCATATTTCAGAAAATTTTCAATATTTTAACTTCAAATTGTATTATTATTTTTCTCTAATATGCTGTCAAATATTCTGAAAGTTAAGTAACGTTTAACAGAAAAAATCTGCCTGATATGAGCCGAAAACTTCAAAAAAAATTGTGCATTTTTGAAAGAAATGCTTATATCTCTGTGGGTATAAGAGATACCTTCACGAAAATATAAAAATAAATTCTAGATAGATTTTTAATTTATTTCTGAAATTTACAGCTTATTACCAGCTATTTACAATGAAAAATGATCAAAAACTTTTTTTTTTGTTTCCTCAATTTGCTGCTCGTCTCCTAAATGAATAGTAGACTTAATTTTTGTTGAAAAATAGCAACTAGAGTATACCTTTAATGTCAAAGAATTACAGAGCAATTGTTCTTTTATTTTTCGAGAAACCGTAAAAATGTGAATTTTTGAAAGTGTCCCAATACTTTTGGTCATATAGTGTATATGTACGTAAGATTTAGATGGTGAGAAACACCTTTTAAACAAAAGAGATAAACTTAATTTTCATTATTGGAGTTAATTTTATAGGGACTTATATTTTGTAGGAACTAGTAAATTGATTTTGAGTTTCAAGCTAGAGGGCCGGACCTGGACACAATCTTCTTTCTTATACGCAACTGATAAAAAGAACTAAGAGCATTTTTCAATTTTACCGAATGATCTCGAAAACTAAAAATATTTAACAACTGACTCTTATGTTGATATATGAACCCTTAACCAGTAAAAAAGAAAAACTAAAGAACATTTTTAAATATACCAAGCGGTACGAGTATTTGTTGTCGAATATTAATAAATATCCGAAATATGAAAAATAACTAAGAGTGCTTACTTTACTTCAATGTGCAAGTGTCTACACGCGAAATGGCTAAATAGTGAGCTTTTCTCAAGTAACGAATTTTCAAGTTAACGCGAATTCCTCACCCCGTAACACGAAAATTTTGAGAAAGGAATCGCAAGGCTTAAGTATCACCCGCTTTATTGGGTACTAAATATGAGTTTCGTGAATGAACTTTCCTTTCAGCATCACTGAAAGAAAAAGTACCCCACACTGTACTAGTCGAAACATTGCTTTTTTAATTTAAAAATCGCCACTCCGCATATTTTTCATTCTAAATATGAAGTTGATGAAACATCATTTCACATAAGCGGGCTGTTAATCTAAAGTTTTAAAAGGAATAATAGAAAAGTTCCTGACAACTAAAAAAAGCAAAAGATTTTCGATATTCTTAAACAAGTAAAAAGTGCGTCGAATATAATTACTGTATCTACTGTACAGTACTATTGTAGTGCTGCATTTTATTATTACTACATACTATACGTACTGTACTGTTTCATTTTATGCCATTCTCCTCCATTGATTTTGTGCACCCTAACCGTATTTTTACTCAATAACAGTTTCATTTTAAATACAATAAAATGTCATTTCTCTACGTTTAAATTCGGAAAAATGAACTTAAGCAATGGGCAAAAATAGTTTAGGGGTGTTTACAAATGTCTAAAATAATTGGTACGTTCATAAAAAAAAAATCGTATACATACTCTTTTCCTCAACGCAAAATGTCAACCTACGTCTTGGAACTCATCTCTCACGTAAGTAGAGATTCGATAGTAAATGCGGATGACATTCATACCTTTTTGCCTAACGGGCAAATTTTGCATGAAACGGAAACATTTCCGTTATCATCCATTCCTATAACACCGTAATATTTGTTGTTAGCCGGCCAAGGCAGTTCAATGTCATTATCTTCTATAACATTTGCAGTAGCTTCCATATTAAGAGGATACTGACAGAATAATCTCATTGACATCTAAAATGATGTTCATCCATGGGACATTCTCTGCTGACAGAAAACACAAACCTGATACTATTTGGCAGTTATTCTTTTCTTTCTAAGCCATGCTCTACTCAAGGCAAATATTAGGGAAATGTGAGAACATCGATGCCAAACAAACTAATGGCGTATAACAGATAGAACGTATGGTGTCGAAAAATGTCTGATGACAGCTCGTATTTTTCAGCGTCTTACGAATCCAATTGATGCAAGTTTTACTCGCGTAAGACTTGCAGCTGTCAGAATGTTTGAAACCTTTTTTTTTTTTTTGGAAATTTTATTCAAAAGTAGTTTTTAGAAATCGCTACAAACTACTTTTTTTTGTAGCGAACTACTCGCTACTCTACTTTTTTTCAAAAGTAGTGCGCTACACTACAAACTACTAAAAAATGTAGCTACTACAGTAGCGTCGCTACTTGTAGCGCGCTACTTACAACCACTGCTTTTCCATGATTGCAATATAATTGAATATTTATTGTTCATGTAAATGATTTACAAATAGTACCTACGCTCTTCATTTTCGGTATGATCGTGCTGCAGTAAATGTCAATAACATATTAAAATTACTGAGCAATCCAAGTGGATGTACGAAAATTAGTGCACGGCAGACAAATTTAAGTCATGAACACTTCTAAACTATGTTCGAAAGTTGAAATGTAATCAAATGCCTTAAAGTACAAGTTTTAATCATTTTCAGAACTATTCAATGTCGAAAATATACCAAGACTTAGTTTTTTATAACTCATAATAATAATAATGTATACAATTGTTTACGGAAATGCACACAAAACCGAGAGGGGGGGGGGGGGGGCTCAGCAACAGGAAACATGGGTGCCAATGTTCTGCCATAGGGTTCCGTTTTTCACCGCGGTGCACGCTGGGTGAAGGGTGCCGGTTTTTCGCCCGTGTTAAGGGTGCAATTTCGGCACCGTAAAGAGTGCCGCTGGTGAACAAGCTTTTCACCCATGAAAAGTGCCAAATGCAACCTGTAGTTTTAACAGTGTATGTTATGGAGTTATTTAAAAAACTACTTTTCTAATTCGAATGACTTTTTGCACGGTTTATTTTAAACTTTAATATAAAATTGCAGTAGTGACACCTAAACTAATATGTTTCTAATGCTTTTTATATAAAAAAAAGCTTTGTATAAAGCATTAGAAACACAGTTAATCGATATAGGTACAGAAGGACGTATTGTGTAATGTGCATTATAGGCTAAAATAGTCGTACTAATACTTATATTTTTTCAACCATACTAATTTTTTATCTGTTATTTATATTTAAAATGCAACTATTTATAACATAATGTCTTAAATAGTTATGAGCATAATGTATTATATAGCGAGCATTCAGAATCTGAAACATAATTTGAGGATGACGTAGACTAAAGCAAAGACAACATAAAAAATCAAATCACCCAGTTTCAGAAAGACGGTCATGTCTTATTGATAACTGGTAATTTTGTAGCACTAAAGCTTGGGAAAACATGGTATCCCGGAGAAATAGTAGACGTTGACCATTCGCAAGTAAAGGTCAAATGCATGGCAAGAATGATTGGAATTAATAAATTTATTTGACCGGAAAAAAGGCGAGTATTGGTATGATAATCTAAACATATTATGCACAATAGATCCACCTAGACCTATATCAAAACGAGCATTTTCTCTTCAATATAAAGACGCTCTTACTGCACAAAGCTGTTTATGTTAAACGTTGCTTCTTTGTAATAAATTAAAAATAAATGTGGTCAAAAACACTATCTGGGTGTGATAAGATTAAATTAACAAAATACATAAATAAACAAATAAAATAAATTGAAAATAATAATAGTAATAAATGAAAAAAAAAAGCACCACAACATACTAAATTCGAATGAGTATATTTCCAAAAGTAGTAGGAGTGACACTAATTTTATTAGTTTAAATGTTCGACAGACGTGTTGGTTATCAAGTTTAATTAGTTTCAAATCTCTGCTATGAGGGGGCTAGTTGTATTCAGATTAGCAAACGGTCAACTTCTAGTATTTCTCCTGGATACCATGTTTTCCCAAGCTTTATTGCTGCAAAATTACCAGATATGAATAAGAGTTGACCGTCTTTCTGAAACTGGGTGTTTTGATATTTTATTTTTTCTTTGTTTTAGTCTACGTCATCCTCAAATTATGTTTCAGTTTCTGAATGCTCGCTATATAATACATTATGTTCATAACTATTTAAGACATTATGTTATGAATAGTTGCATTTTCAATATAAATAACAGATAAAAAAATAGTATGATTGAAAAAATATGAGTATTAGTACGACTATTTCAGCCTATAATGCACATTACACAATACGTCCATCTGTACCGATATCGACTTACTGTGTTTCTAATGCTTTTTATAAAGCTTTTTTTTTTATAAAAAGCATTAGAAACATATTATTTTAGGTGTCACTACTGTAATTTTACATTAAAGTTTAAAACAAACCGTGCGAAAAGCCATTCGAATTAGAAAAGTCTTTTTTTAAATAACTCCATAACATATTAATTTCGAATGATTATATTTCCGAAAGTAATAGGAGTGACACCGATTTTTTTATTTCATATGCTAAACGAACATGCTGGTTATCAAACTTAATTAGTTTCAGATCTCTGCTATAAGGGCGAGAGTAATAGTTAGATTTTAAACATTTTCATTTTTGTGAAATTTATCACATAAAAGTTCCAATATCTTCTGGCGCCCTTATAGTGACACTAATTTTATTACATATTTTTGATGTATGTAAGTGTAGCTAGGAATTTATGCAAAATCGTTGGTGTCATCATGAAGGCGCTTTCAGAAAATTGTCATTGAATGTAGTAAAAAACTTCATTTTCGGTCATTTTTAAAAGGAGTTTGTGGCCGTCGCCCTCGTAGTGACACCGATTTGACAGCTGTAATAGTATCTAAGAAGACCATATAATAGTATAGAATTTGAAAATCCATGTCATTATAGGGGCGCTTAAGGCAACAAGAACTTTAAAATCTGCAAATTTGAAAAGCACGCAAAAATGTGCCACGCCCCCTAAATTTAAAAAAATTATTTCCCAAAAACGGTAAGGCAGACATAGCTAATATTTTGCACAAACATTACGTTTATGATAAGGAACAGCATTTGAAAAAATAAAGAAAATTAAAAATGTCAACAATCACAACCTGCCTGATCCTTACAAACAATGGCTCTTAAACAACTGTAGCTTTACAGTCGGGTTGTATCGCACAAACCAATTTCGGGTTGTATCGGACAAAGTTACTGGCATCAAAATAAAATACTGACGATGTTTTTCTTTGTCTAACAGGTTGAAATGGAAAAATCACGACATAAATGGGATGAGAAACAAATGTAAAGGAAGCCATTGAAAAAGTTGGACTTAATAAAATGAAATTAGAGAAGTTTAGTGAAAGATAATTAGTCCCAAGAAGTACTTTGGGTGATAGGATCAAAGCTTTTCATTTTTAGACTTGTATACTATTCTAAGTAACCAACTACTTTGTTCGTTCCATTTTTTTGCACATTAAAATGTTATTTCTGAACTATGTTTTTATTTCAACATTTTGTCTGATACAACCCTCCAAAATTTAAAATTGCTAAAAAATAGAGTTTGACAAAAATTTGTTTAAAAAATACGACTCCATTTTTTTTTTAACCAAAGTTTACAATTTATGTTAGGTAACTTAGCATAATTTAGTGTAAAAACTAATTCTTTACAAATAAAACAAAAAGTTATGATTGAAATGGCTTTTGTGTCCGATACTACCCGACCTTCCCCTACCACGCAGTAGTTAAGGCGAGTCGCTGGTTTAAATTGTCCTACATACGCTTTGTGACGATGCCTTGTTGTTTCCAACTTATTAATCGGTGTAAGCTGAAACAATGCAAGATCAATTGGAAAAAAATGGAAACTATTACCGTAACTGCGGTCATTTTTGAAACTCAACTCTTTGTGAGTGAAGACTAGGTAACATTTAGATGGAAATCTGAGAGTTTCACGTGTTTTCAAACAGTTTTGTAGGCGTCATCATTGTTTGAAGATGACACTGAAAAAAAAGTTGTTTTTTAAAATTGATTAATCTTGCATTTTCCTCTCCAGCAGGTAACTAATCTCAAAAACAATATTGTGTAGACACTTCTTGTGTAGAAGATTACTAAAAACATTAGTTTTGAATTTCACCTTCCAAGTTCCTTTTTTGGAGTGCAATTTAGGTATTTCTATCTACCTTTTTAATCCTGTACTGAGGGATTCTGCACAGCTCTCATTGGTATTACGCGGTGTGTCCGCTCCTTGTCCGTATTGTTCTTATAACAACCACATGGGGAAGTATGTTGTTCCCATGTTCCCCGTAGTCTCTGAGGTAAAAGGAAACATGATTGCATTGACAAATAAGCGCTCATAAAATCAAAAAGTTCATGCCCAGGTACTCTCCAAGATACTCGATTTGGTTACAATGCACAAAATTGTATCACTCAACTCATCCAAAGGATTGGAAAGGATCTAAATACAAAACATTGAAATTGTTTCATTTTACCCCAAATGACGCTGACATATCTCTTATAGTTTCGGGATTGGTTCTGAAATATCACCCCTCCCCGCAAAAAAAAAACAGGAAATGTTATGAAATTTACAGTTATAGATCCCTGTGATGGGATCCCTGAGATGGCGAGGGAGGGAGTACGCTGAACTGACTGCATCTTATATGTTCACTTAAGCATGTGAAGCACCACACTATCGTGTTTGCAAGCTAAACTATGCATCGGAGTTTATTGAAAGTTATAATCGAACAATATTTGTATACTAGCTGCGTCGCCCGGCTTTGCACGGTCTACCTTGAAAATAAAAGTGATGTGTGTTCAACAAACAGGCTTGAATGAAAAAAAGAAAAAGGAAAAAAAATGCCGAAGATTGCGGAAAAATAACCAAAAAAGAAAATGTCTCGATTGCAGGAAAAGCCGCAAAACAGAAGCCATAATTTTATTTGATCATATACGAGAAAATAAATGGGAACATATCTTTTTTCTCAATGATTTTCTTCACGCTCCAAATTTCAATAAAAGTATTGTTACGAAAAGTTGAGATGAAGCACTGAATAATAATTTGAATGGAAAAAGCACTTCGTAAAAATAAAGATTTTATGTCGAATTCTAAACGTCATAATATTAATAAAACTTTAAATTGATATCTCCTCTAATTATAATCTTACGATTATGTTAAATAGCCAAACATAAAGACGGGAAAATTACAAATCTTTCGATACCTGGTTCGACTGGCGTTCGGGAGAAGTAACTCGGACGTAGATACATAAATAGATACATAGTTATAGACTTCGATACATGCATAGATACATAGGTACATGCGCTCAGTTTTAAATTATATAAGGTGCACGTGTCAAATACATTATTAACAGTGTGTTACATTTGTAATATACTAGTGCAAACTATTAAAAGTACCTTGAAAAATGTTACAGAAGTTATCACTGGTGAAGGAGTTACAACTAATGATAAAAAAAAAAAAACTTTTTGAGATAATTGTTTCAATGCTGTTTATGTGTATTGTTATGAAAATATCAATATTAACATCAATTTACTAATTTACCAGCATTAATATGATGATTTTTTACATGAAGAAAATAGAAAATATAATAAAGAGTTGAGAGAGAGAGAGACTCAATGAAAAAAGATTCTCTGTCTTCTAGTTTTTTTTTACGTAGAGCCAAAATATTTTATTTAGCAATATATTTTCTTATAAATAATAAAATTAATGCTCCGGAGAAAAAATAACATAAATATAAGTTTCAAACTTTTTCTTTTAAAATTTATTAAAAAAGGCTTAACTCGAGTCTCTTTTTCGTAATGTACAACCTTTTGATGTGCGTACATGGTCAATGATAAAATTCCTGTGAATATGTGGGCATAATTTAATTACCCATGCTCGTTTAAAGAATAATATGGAGAAAGGATTTTAGTGGAAAAGTTTTCATGAAGTAATAAAGAGTATTTTAAATTTTGTAGTGCATTCTTTTTTTAAAAAATAAACTTACATATGTTATTACGTACTAGAAATTACGTACCAGTTCTTTAAGAAAAAGTTGCAATTTAAGAAACCGTTTTGAACCTATCTCTTGCTACTTATATTATACAACTTACTTTACAGAAGTAAAACAAAAATATTTTTTTATGAAGTCAAACAGGGGCATTTTAAATTTCTCCTTCATAGCTGTAATAATATTGAGCGTGAAAAAATTTTTTAACGTAGTAAATACTTCATCATTAGAACAAGAGTCGTTAACGAATCAATTTATACTCGCAGGTTTCTGAATCAAATGTAGATATGTTAAGCTTTTAAAGTCGCGGTTATTTATTATGAAAGCAATTCTTCATAATATTTAACTTTCAAAATTTGTATCATCACAAATTATGCGGATGCTACTAGTGCAGTTTGAAAATTATGAAATCCAAATATAACACGTTTTCTGCTTTATTTCCAAAAATAAAAAGACATCGAAGTATGCACCGTTTTCTAATGTATTATACCAAACTTTCTGCCTTTTCTAATATAGAAAACAGATATGTTTCATTAAAAAAAAGAAAAAAAAACTTACGTTTTGAGTATCACAGTTAATTCACTTGCACCAAGGACCACGAAAAAAAAAACTTTGTGCAACATGTGGAAAATAATGTATTTAAAATTAATACAAACTGCTTTGTGTTGAAATTTCGTTCACGATAAAAACATCTTTCTTATTTATTTGCAGTTTAAAAAAATCGACGATGCTATTGTTAAAACTTGTTTTATATGCAAATTCCAAAAGAAGTGTAAAATTTTTATTCTCGAATACTATGTTACATTTTTTTCGAAGTAAGAGAAAAATGATTATCCCCTAAAATTTACCTTAAAAAATACTTGATATTTTGTTTTTAGTGAAAATGCTTTTTATTACTTATTTTTTGACGTGATAGTTGCGTTAACTATTCTGACAATGGTGAAAAGATTTTTTTTCCTACTCCCATTAGTTAAAAGTTCACTTGTTCTTAAGAGCCTAAAAGTTTAGAGATGATTTTGCAATCTTGACTATATATTAAAAAAAAAAAAAAAAAAACATGTAGCTATGAACAAAGCAAATTGCTGATTCGAAAGGAAATACATGAAGCATTAATTAACACAATATACATTTCCTAATAATATACAACCTATTTGAATAAAACAAAGACTATATATATGTATGTATGTGAGTATTCACAGTTTACGTCAGATTTCGTCCAACTTTGGCAGGGAGGTACTTGGGAACCCGAAAAGGAACGTAGGGAGCTTTTCGAAAGCTAAAGAAATACCGAGGTTGTCTAACTTTAATTTTAGGACTCGAATATCGAATATGGCGTTTTTTTATAATATGAGAGCATAAAAATGCTCGCAAAAATTAGAATAAAACATCCATACAACTCCCCCCCCCCCCTTTTTTTTGCATCAGGAAAAATTTGTTAAAATGTTCAAGGTAGTTAGAACATAAATTGCAACTGATTTAAATTAATTTCGCTCTAACATGTAGGTAAGCCCTCGATTAGATATACATTGCTGAACAATGCTTAGGTTAACAGTTATAGCGTGAAGAAAATCATTGAAAAGAAAGATCTGTTTTTTTTCCCTTGAATAGGAACAAATACAATCTTTGTTTTGAGGCTTTTCTGTAACCAGGGGATTTAAATTTTTTCCTTTTTGGTTATTTTTTCGCACTCAGTATGGAATTTTTCAGATTTTGTTCAAGCTTGATTATTAAACACGTATCACTTGACCTAAATTTTATTTCCAAGGTAGACCGTGCAAAGTCGGGTGACGCAGCTAGTCAAATAATAAAAAAACTTCCTATACAACACCCCTCTTCTCCTCACACTAAAAGGACATTCTTACATTTGTGTTCCTCAAATCTCATAAAAGAGTTTTAAAATATGTAACATGTTGTTCTTAAAGAGCACACAGAACAATGTGTGTACGGTATTTTATGCATTTAGTGCGTCGGATGTGTCTGGAGTAGGACTAGGCGTTATCAGAATTTTAATACCGCGATATATCGCTTTACAAATATCGATATTTTCGATGAATCGATATATTTATGGAAGAATTCAAAATTTTCTGGGAGGGGGGGGGGTTCAAAGGATATAGTTCAGTGCATATTATATTGAAAAACAGTAAAAAACTTTTCCAAATAAAGGGTCTGTATTTTAAGTAATGAGAATAAGTTCACAAAAAAATAATTTATTAGAGATATCGCAACAAAACTTTAGTAGTGTTCAAATTATACTCCTTAAGCATTAACACACTTCTGCAGACGACTTTTCCACGCTTTGTGCGCTCCCTAGAAGTCGCCAACAGAAACATCCTTCGGAGAATGCGTGCAAGCCCTTTTGACATCAAACGGGTCCCGTGGTGGTGCCCTTTGAGGGCGTATTTCGTTTTGGGGAAGATTAAAAAGTCTGCGGGGCAAGGTTGGGGCTGTAGGGAGGCTGTGGAATTGTTACGGTGCCATTTTTTGTCAAGGGCTAAGCAACCACGAGGCATGAGTTTGGCGCAAATCTTCCTCATCCCAAGATCCTCACTTATGATTTTGTCCACTACCACTTTATCCATTCCTAGCTATTCTGCGATCATGCGAACACTTAAACGCCGGACCGTGTTTAGCAAATGTTGCACATGTTGTTCATTTTCTACAGATCTTGATGTTGACGGGCGACCTGCATGGGACTCGCCTCTAAAAACTTGAGCTTACTAAGAGCTTTCACTGCCGTACGCTTGTGAAACATTTCCAGCGTCGATGCACCTGATTTTCCAAAGAAAAGGCAAAATTTGATTGCGTAACGCTGTTCAGTGCTTTCTTGTATTTTGAACTTGCACACACTTTTTTGAAGACATCTCGCCATGCGTGATCCTGCCACAACCAAAGCCAGCAGGCGACAAGCGAGGGAGCATTAGGGTCCGTTGGGGTAATTTGGGTAGCCGGGTATAAACGGGTTTTGGTGGTATGGGTATAAATTATATTTATTGAATAAAATGAAAACTATTTATTTGATACACCTACAAAAATTAATGGTTGTAAGCATCATCCTTACCTATGAATACATGCTGAACTAATGTTGCAAACACTTTTTTGAAATTGATAAAGAATAAATTCAGCTTTTTGGAGATGTCAATGCACCGCAAACCAACTACTTCATAGTGCTGCTAACTAACTTGCCACTCTGTTTCTCAAGTTTAGGTATGTAGACATTACATATGTTTACTTTAATTTGGCAGTGAATTGAAATATTTAACACAAGGGTTCCCAACCTGTATGTCCCGACCGTCAAAGGGATCGCGAAGCATTTCTTAAGGATTCGTGACATTATCCATAAACTAAAAAATGTATCATTGCATAGTTTACAAATTAAAATACACAGGGAAAAAATAGCATCATTTTGTAGTAACATCAATACTTGAGCGCAGTGGAGAATCCACGAGAGGAACTGTGGGGCTGCATCCCCCCCGCCCTATACTAGATTAGCTGATCACCAACCTCCTCTAAGATTATCTTGAATTTTTGTTTAAAGACTCCCATATCTACAAATTTCTGCGAAAATGTACCGAATTTTTCTCCCTCTAACATCATCTAAAATTTCGTTTTTGGAACTTCAATTTCGAATAATTTCTTTAAGAGATTTTCTTCAATACAACCCTTGTCCCGAAAAATGTCCTGTAATTACGTTTTCAGAACTTAATTTTGGAAATATTTTGTGGAAGAGCCCCGAACCCCATCCCGTCCCCTAACTTCATCAAAAATAGCCAAGAAATGGGTTTTTTTTGGATTTGATCTTGAAAACACTTCCCTACAGAGTCCCTACTCTGTCTCCCTTCAGCCTTCACATCACTAATCAATAGTCAAATTAAATAAAACAACTCTGTTTATTCGGAAGAATATCGTTATGCTGAATACTGGATTGGTTTTTGTTCTCGTCTGATCTTAAGGTAAGATAATTTAAGTTATTGGCAGGTACTGTCCTATGGAAGGTCAATTATCGGAAATCGTTTTTCCTAATTAGTCGAGGCGAAACCCCCTGCTTTTATTTTTAGGTTTAAGTTCTTGTTTGGTGTTTATAGCTTAACATGTGGTGCGTTTAGCCCAATGTTACTCTGTATTGCATAAACATGGAGCTTAAACACTCTTTTTAGTTTGTAGTTAAATTTTTCGGACTTCTGACACTATTTATTGAATCCTCCACGGCTGATGAGCTCTGGATTCAACTGTTAGTCTTTTTCTATTAAATTGCTGTTTGTATTTTCCTTTTTCTCATCTTTATTTTTCGTATAAAATGTTTTAAAATGTTTAAATTTTGTTATTTGGCCTGTATACTTTTTATATTTACTTGGCTTTTTAGTTTTGCTGCGTTGCGCATCTGTGGACTTTTAGTATGGTCTTTTCAATATTTTTCACTTTTATTTTTTATATATATATATATATATATATATATATATATATATATATATATATATATATATATTGTGTGTGTGAAGAACACATGGGTCGCAAGTTGTTTAATTGCCAAAAAAGGGTCGCCGCAACGTGAAAAAGGTTGGGAACCACTGATTTAACATAATTAGTCTTCATGCAATTAAAAACATGGGGTAATTTAGGTTTACATTGCAATACATTACATTTTACCAATGAAAAGGACAAATAATAATTTTTTTGGACTACAAACATAGGCATGTATGTGCATTCTCACTTACCAAGGTAATATATGCTAAAAATGAATTGGTAGTTTGTTTAAATTAGCTTAAATGTTCTGTAACTGAAAACTACTTCCCGTCCATTAACGGCTTGTCACATTGTGCTATTTTAAGTCTAAAACCCATCATAATACTCAAAAAATTAGTACTCATACTATCCCATTATTTCTATTGTACCTACATTCAACCTAAGTTTGAAAACATTGAGTAACATTGTTATTAAAACCATGATTTGCTCTTTGACCATTACTATACCCAAATCTCCCATCCACGAGGTAATTTGGGTATAGTGAAACTTATGTTTGCCTTTTATATGCAAATGAGTCTTTTAACATATAATTTGTAGAAAACTATTCTGGGAAGTCATAATGCTAAGCTGAAACAAAAAAAAAAGAAAAAAAAATGTACATATAAATTTTTTACAGGACTGGAAAGTTCAAACTAGGTCATTTTCATACCTAAATTACCCCAACAGACAAGGTAGAAGGCCCCACTACCGACGTCAACCGATCGGAGCGCCCTCTGGCGTGCAGTCGCGTCAGGAAAAAAATATTATCATTACTTAAAATACACACCCTGTATAATAAATACACTTGTTTCTTTGATTCAAAACTGTCCTTTGCGTGGAGGGGGGCGTGAAAATGGTGTAGCTCAATGCATGATAAAAGTGCTTTTTAACCCAAAAGTTTTAAATGCTTAAAATATTAAAAACTTATGTTTGAAACACTTTGCAATATCACCTTCGTCCGAGAATATTGATCAGATACTAGAAAGTAGATATATTGGTATACGGGAAAGTAGTTCTGGACGGAATTTCCTCTTTAGTATTGATTTTAAAAATGCAATTAATTTTTCTTCAGCAATCAAGAATTCATATTATTATGTAAATCAAATATTTCATCAATGTCATTATTTCACAAGCAATTTAACCGAAAAACGAATACAAAAACTTCTTCACATTTTCAATTCCAGTGTTTGATGACGACTCCTTGAACTGAAGTCAAAAAATACCAAACAAAAGAGCTGCAATGAACTACCGAAGTAACGTGAAACCGTAAGTATGCTCGGATTCGCATTGCTGTAATCATTACGGCCTTAATTTCGTTTATGCGCGGTACTTACATAAAAATCCTGTTTTCGCACATGCATCCAAATATCCCTCAACTCCAAATACTCAGCATGTATATGGCGACAATAGAAATTAGGAAATTTCACTTTCCGGTTCGGCGCTGCCAGCTATAGTGAGATTTATCATCGTTTCAATGGTGCCGTGTGTTATGAAGGGAGTTAATATTTTCCCTCTCAATTTCGGAATTTAAGTTATATTCGTTCAAAACTGAAAGAGATGAGTTGTGCTCCTTCTAGTGTGATAAATGTGCTACAAAAGTAATCTCATTAAGATTTTTTCGTTTTTTATTTTTTAAATAAAAATAATTCTATTCAGAATTTTTTTTAAACATTTTATTCAGCGGAATATCAATGTAATACACTACACGGTGATACTAATAATCTCTTTATAGTAAATAAAAGTAAAGTTTCAAAGAAATTCAGGAGTGAAGTCTGCGGCAGACGTGCATCCAGGACGCCCCATAGCACCTACAACCTTGAAACTTTTTTCAAAATTACTTCGAGCCCCGGGGGTGTGCAACTGGGTTTTCATTTTTTTTTAAATTCGAATTAGTTTTTTTGTAATTAATTTTTAAGCTAAAATTTCCCGTAAATTGCCAATTATTGCCCATTAAAGTTGTGAAAAATTACTTGCACACATTAATGTTATATATCGATGGAAAGGGTAGAATTTTCCGCTTTCTACGCAATTTGTTTCAATGCTCTAACTTAAATAAGGCGGGAGTTATTTGCGTTTTTAGCTCGAACTTTTTTAAGCTTAGCTTAAATTTGGGCACTGCTTTCTTCATTAAATCTATCAGTAAAAAGCTAAGGAACTGTCCCACAGTTTTCTTTTTTGACACCACTAAAAATATCGGCTTTTTATACTTCAGATCCATCTCGACCAACGGTCGAAAAAATGAGCTTCTATCTCCAAAGGGAAAAAAGTTACAAGCCGTTAAAAATCAAGCTCGAATAATTTCATCTCTATTAAAATTATTCCATGTTTTATTTGGCGTTGCCATAGTTACGTCTTTTCGATTCGCACATGTTTCTTCTTTCTTATTCACAAACTTTAAGGGTTTCGATTTTAACGGAAAATCTAAGGCTCAACTCAATTCAAGCATCCAGCTAAAGAGTAAAATATATTGCTTGAGACCACGAATATGAAAGCGACTTTTCAAACGCATAAAACTGCAGTTATGCAATGCTCAGGAGGCCCTTAGATCTTACGGCTCTGCAAGTTGATACAAGTTATTTTGAAACCCGGGGAAGGGGTGCTTTTTGATCCAAAGGGAGCTCATAATGCGTTTTAAATCGGTTTCTTTCTAATTGACGATTTAAATCTTTGCGAATCAATCTTTGGGGGTTGGTGAGCGTTAGCGACCAGGGCGCAGAGCCCCCTAGTTAAGTAAAAAAATGTATTCGAAGTTGCCGTGAGATTTGCATAAAATGCAAATGTAATCAAATTTTACGCAGAAGATGTTTTCTTTTTTGAAAAAAAGATCACGCACTTAAGTTTTATAAATTTATTAGAGGTTTTGTAAATTTCCATTTCTCTGACAGAAAAATCATCAAAATGAGCTATTGTCGAATTTGACTTCAGTGCTGGTTTTCTTACGATATAAATCGCTGCTATACAATTTACATTTCGATTATTTGCCGCTGGGTTATTTTTCAGCTATAATGTATAAATAATAGTTTTTGCTCTCTTGATCTGAATTTTCATATAATCTAAAAGCTTAAGATTAGACAGGTCACGTGGTGCAGTTTTATGCTTTTTGGTTTTACACTGTATTTGACTGCAGCGTTTGTATATTTGTATTGGGGCTAGCCATTAGAAATTCTTGTCCCAGACATTCGAAAAATAAGTATTTTTTACAGTTTTGGAACTTGAATAATGTGTGACTATTCATAAAAGTGAGAACTGTAATAATGTATAAAAGGAGAGTTTAAATATAGGGTGAAATTGAAATAGCAATTTTTTCATATTTTTAGTAATGCTTAAGCATTTTTAATTTGTATTTATTTATTTATTTATTTGGAAAAAGAAAGAAGTGTTAATGTGTCAACATGTGTTATGTAAAAAAATTAAAAACTGATATTTATTATCAAATGACTAAATTTTAAATTTCACTTCTACTAAAATCAACCATTTCGTGATAGGGGAATGGAACTTTCGTATTAGTGAGAAACCCCAATGACATGGACTAAAATATTGGAAATAATTATGTAGTCACGCAACTGCTTTTGATGTAAAAAAAAATGTTCCGATTCAAAACTTATGAAGCAACTAAGCATTTAAATTACAGATCAAGATACATTGAAAATTGCTTTTGAATACAAGTTTTTTGTGGTTAACTGTTGTAACGTGCAAAATTATTTTATCCAAATAAAATGATCTTTCAGTAAAAAAGAAAAAAAAATGTGCGTCACGGGACGCTCGGCAAAAGTGATAACTTTCATAGAATTAATTTATTATCATTATTTAATCCTATGAAAGTAACAATTGGCTTATGGTAGCTATAATAAGCAACGAAATTTTTGCATTGTATGTTATCTAAAAATCTTGCGAAGACTTAAACAAGTACAGTTCCGTGACTTATAGTGGCTTCTTCTGGTTTATGAATCATTTGCAAATGTAGAAACGATACTAAATTTTTAGCTCGATCAGAAGCAAAATTTACATTAAAATCTCCACTTAAAATTAAAGGAATTGTATTTAAAAAAATAGAACATACTTCAAAATTGCTCTAAATGAAAAATAATTCTATTTTTTGATCACCATCAAAACTGACTGCTTTTAAACATATGTTTAAAAGTAGTACTCTGACTACTTTTAAACAGAAGTTTTGATGTCGGTGCAAAAACAATAGATTAAATGACGCGTCGTTTCTAAATATTTCGTT
Organism: Uloborus diversus; assembly: GCF_026930045.1. Taxonomy (NCBI): domain Eukaryota; kingdom Metazoa; phylum Arthropoda; class Arachnida; order Araneae; family Uloboridae; genus Uloborus; species Uloborus diversus. The sequence continues at coordinate 71,540,731 of NC_072731.1, read as the reverse complement.
TAACAGAAAAAACACCTAAACTTACGAAACATTTTAGATTTTACTCTGTCATGAACGAATTAAATGTTTATTTATTATTTTTGTTTTCTGGTCGTCTTCAACCCCCGCGTTGCGGAGTCTGTGGTGATGAAGTTCGTATAAAATATGTACACCTTATCACAGTTCAAAACCCTAAATGAAGCGAGATATTTTTAGTATAACTAATAGCAAAAATGTTTTTGTTTTGAAAATAAATTTAAAGATTAAATGTTATTTTGAATATATATTGTTTACAGTTTTATTGGTATTATATTGTATTTTTAAACTCACATTTCGTTAGGAGATTGCGTTATGTTGCGACAATGATCCATCTTCTGTTAGTTTCATTACTTTTTCTATTATCCGTTAACGCTTAAAGCTGACCCAAAGAGTAAAGAAACAAAATTTCCCCGACCATGCATGCTTCTGTCGTATGCGCCAACGAAAGGAATGCCAGACGAGAGTTGCGCCTACGCGCGTTATGTCACAAATCGGTTTACCTTCCCATAAGAAATTATCACTTCAAAACAATTTTAAAGCATGCATTTAAAGTAAGGGCAATAACTGACTTTTAAGGAATACATGCAAACCCAAATATTCTAAAAAAGCTAGTTTGAGCAAGTTTAGCTAGTTCACGAACGAATAATACTGGAAATATTCAAAGCTTACAATAGGGGTATGTTTTAAGGTGACAAAGAAAATCTTTAACAGGATTTCATAATGTAAGAAAGTATTCCAAACGATCATGCATGCTTACTTTTTGTATTATAATCCAGCATTACATGAAATTTAAGCTAAATTTTATATTTTTTGGGTTTGCAACTTCTTTACAAAATGAAAACACTAAGAATAAATATATCATTTTCTTGACGCTAATTTTTAAATCATCATTTGGATATGTAAGAAGTGACTGTTTTGGAGTTGAAAAGTTAACGTTTGGCACATGCTTCTCAATTAATTTAAGACAACAGATCAAAGCAAAAGAGACAAAAGAACTAAGATTGCCAATGTCTTTCGATCGCATTTGGTTTCAAAGGTAGAGGTACAAACTGCAAATAGTTCCCAAAGGATCCATTCCTCGAATTCCAATATAGAAAGAACTCGTTTTGTTTCCACGCTTGCATTTCTAACGGGATTTTTCCCCACGCTTTTAAAACTTCACATTCAAAATCATGATCATTAATGTTGAAATTAGGATTTTTTTTACAAGTAGTTGCAATTAGCAGAATTTTTTCAGACTTAATATTAGTGTTCAAGTCACTGATTTTATTTTAATTGTATAATTTATTAACCCTCTGTTGTTTCTTACTTCACTAGGGAATCCGATCCCGAGTAGACAATGCTACTCGGTTTAAGCCAGCGAGGCTCGGCTTCCGATTACAGAACACCACTAAGGTGGAAGTCCGATTTAGCTCAGACATCACACAAAAGGTGAAAGCACCATCTATAAACATTTCAACCATTTTGATCCAAACTAGAAGCTGAACAGCTCCTGGTTTTGAATACTCAGAGTTATTGACTCACTAGGAAGACTACCACGACATATTTAAGTGCTCCAGTCATCATCAGCGAGCACGGATGATCTTCAATCCAGATGGCATTGAACCCTGAACCCTACCGATCAGGCCATCACGGCCTTTATGCAATAGAATTTCACTCTATAACGTACTTATGATAGAATCTGTAAAATTGAGAACGATCTGTGTGTAATTGGACTTCAAAATCCTGCTGCCTTTGAAGTAATACAGTACTAAGTGAAAACAGAAGGGTCTGAAGACAGAAGTGGCAGAAGTAACTTTGCTATGAATACATGGGTTACCAAAACTAATGAGTGTATGTCGTGCTTAAATAAATAAAGAACAGTTTCAGATGCAATGGAAAAAAGAAATATGTAACCTTACTCCATAAATTCGGTAGCAGATTAGCTGCCTCCTCTGTTCTGAAGTAACTTACTGATTTTACTAGTGTAAAGTCACTTCACTTCTGGAAAGTTACAACATGGTAATGTAACTACAGCGTAACGTTTCACTCATTTCTGCGTAAGGTTACACCAGTATTTTCTGTATACTTACAGAGAAGTTACTTGAAAAGTTACACATTAGCAAAACTTAAGCTAACATCTGCCTTTCTTGAACGATTTATCAACATCATGCTTTTGAATAACCAAAGACAGTTAATGACTTTACTGGTGTCCGGAACTCAGAACGAGAATCTCAGAGTGGTCGCAGAGCAAGAGCTTTTACCTCTCGCCACCAAGGACGGTTGTCGTTTCGCTAACAACAGTTTATAAAACAATGATGCTACACACTTCAGATTTCCTGTAACGTTACACCCATTAATACTGGTAACCTTACACATTTTGTTTGCAGTGTACGTAAGTGTTTCTATTTTTTATTAGAAAGACACCAGTAGAGACTTTTACAGAAAACAATTTTACACATCAAATAACTAGAACACTAGCCGGGACATGGCTTCGGAAAAGTCTGTCTGCAAATGGCTAAGGTTGAAAAAAAAACAACTTGCGTTTTACGAATAAAAATCTGTTGTAACAGAGTGTACTCAACTCCAGTTCTGGATATCAATAAGCTAAAACAATGATCCATTCAAGCAGTTGGATGAATACCCGCTGAAATGCTACAAAACTCCTGACGTGAAATCGATATCTTGCGTATCACAAACAGAGCCCATGTAGAGCCTTATGATGTTTAAAATTTCGTTGAGCAAGGTAAATCCACAACGAAAGTGTCTGTTTAATGGAAAAAGAAGCCCGTACGCACTGTCCGACCCGGTTTACAGGCGGAAATGGACGTATCTATTAGTTTTGAAGGATGTCAGCGTTTGCATCCACTATTCTAAGTCGAGTCTCATTCAAATGAGTGGCACACGCGCACCAAATTTTTATCCTCCTCCCTCATTCAGATAGACTCGTCTTAACAGGACACTTACCCATTGCATACAATTCATGGTTGGACGGTACCTCATTTTTTTTCTTATTCCAACATAAAATGCTCTCAATATGTGTTGCCCACCCTGTACTTACAATAAGCACTAGTCTCTTTTTTTTTTGAGAATGAAATATATTGAAAAATATCTAAATTGTGATTTATGTTCTCGCAAAAAAGATTGCTGATTAGCTAGTTGTATGAAAGTTGTGATGTACTTGCCAGTGACATTGTACCGCAAAAAAATACGAAAAAACTTTTTTTTTTTTTGAAATATTAAAATATTTCTTATTATTTTATTATAATTGATGATTAGCAGAAATTGTCCAGTTTCCCATCAATTAGTAGTCTGAAAACTTTTAACTTTTTCTCATTACAGAAAATAAACTACAATTTTTTTGGTTTTCTTGCAGCTGGGAGTGAGATGAACAATAAATATTTACAGCAACCAATGTAGAGTGAACAAATGTGAAGCGTCCCAGGACGCCAAAAGCAGGCACACGATAGGAAAAAAAAAAGCGAGATCAAGAGGAAAAAAAAATAGAAAAAACAAAATGCACACTTTAAATGTATAGAAACGAGACGCATTTGTTCGAAGAAATAAGACTCATAAATGTATTTCCTTCACCATAAAAAAAAGTGTAAGGATACCAGTATTAATAGGTGCATGCGTAAAGATTAGTATCGGCGCAAAGCAGGTAAACCCTTTTTAGCGGAACGTAAACCGACCTTGGTAGCCGAGCGGTAAAATTTCTTGCTTTGCGAGTCTGTGCGATTCACGTTCTGGGTTCGAACACCACAAGGTCATTTAACCCCTTAGTGCAATAAAAATGTCCTGTTTGTGTATTAAAATAAATAAATGGTGCATATTAAAATATTTGATGGATATTGCTTGTTAAAAAGCATGAACTTTATAAATCGTTCAAGAAACCCATCTAAAAATATTTTTTTTAGAGATTCTTAAAAAATTTTATAAATTTTTCGAAGACATCAAAATGAATGTTTTTTTTTTCTTGATTTCCCTTGTTATACTTTTTAAAAAGTTTCTCATATTTTTCTACTCCCATAAAAGTTTGCAGAAGTTTTGAACACTTAAGATGCAATTTTATGATACATGCATTTATTCTGCAAATGTTTTGCCAACATCAGAATAACTGATATTTTCTTTATTTCGCTGTTTTAAACATGTTGCCTACTTTTCTACTCCCCTAACAATTTACAAAAGTTTTAAATACTTAAAATCTAATTTTCTGAATTATGGATTTATTCAGCAAATATTTTAAAGACATAAAATGTCTGCTTTGTATCTTCCTTTCAGTCGTCAGTAAGCGAAACACTTCTTATGCAAACCATCCTTTAACTTGACGACTAGCAATCGGTTAATTTGTGTGGTTGAATTGGCATTTTCGATGATTTTTAGAAATAAACTTATTTACGTATAGGTTTGTACGTCAGATGAAAGCTTTTTTTTTTTTTTGCTAATGTGTAACTTTTCAAGAAATTTCTCCGAAAGCATACAGAAAATTCTGGTGTAACCTTAGGCAGAAATGAGTGACACGTTACGCTATAGTTAGATTACCATGGCATAACCTTCACAAGCGATGCGTAACATTACACCAGTTACTTGTATATCAGTTAAGTTACTCCAGAGTAATGAACCCAGCTAAGTTGCCACCGATTTTATGGAATAAAGTTACACGAAATTTTTCAGTGTTCGCAGGAAAAGAGATATATGCCAGCACGTCAATCCAAATTCAAGTGCTCAAACTCCGAAATAGTTGACCATTTTGGACTTGGCGCTTTTGTTAGTGATCAATTTGCGGTATTACCATTTTTTTCGGACATTGTCCGATTTAGGAATTGGGTTTCAACATATGGACTGAGAAATATTTTGTACTCTGTTGTTAGAACTCCGTGGAAATGTTTTCCGGCCTGTTTTCTTTTTTCTAATTCGAAACTTTTTTTATACTATGAATCGCTCAAAATGTCTGTACATTAAAGTTTTTTTGAGCTACATATTGTATCTAAACATAACGTTTTCTGTATTTGAAGGATATTTGTAAGCAACCAGTGCCACATTTTGATAACAAAATTAAGTTATATGATTTAGAAGTTGAGAAAATCTTGAATATTTGGAAATTGCGAATTAAGAACAATGCTTAGAAAACGTAGTGCAACTAACTAATGTTACAGAATTGATTATCGAAAAAGAACTAAAAATGAAGAAATATGTTGCAAAAATAGTGTTTTTCTTTAGTAGGAAAGAAGGAAAAAGTCACTTCGCAATATAGCGATAAATATGTTTTTTAAAAAAATAACATTTTTGTCTTTTCTTTTAATTTATAATTTTATTTATTTATTTATTTTTTGTTCATCAAATGGTGCGGAGCATTGAAAGATGGGAAATATTATTCGGAAGAGGGAAAAAAGAACTGATACCAGTTAATCGTATCTCGTTCTAAGAAGGTGATGCTAAAAATTGGGCCCTAGTGATCTATTTCTTTAACTCCAATACAGATGATGTTTGCTTTGTTCTTCGTATTAGAATTGACCAAATCTTTTGAACCAAACGGACTTGGATCGATTGATTTTGTGAAATAAAAATATTTATCGTGTCTCTATTTCTAAGAATCAGTTGACTCAAACAAAACTTTTTAGCAGCAATTTTCTTTTACTTGTCGAATCACCTTACGTTTACTTATTTTAGTCTTCTTTTTTATGCATTAAAATAAATATTATACTGTCTTAACTCTTTAAAACATCATTTTTAAGAGTGCTTTAATGTTTTTTTTTTCCAATTATTGCTCAACTAATGGAGCTTTTTAATTCAAAAAAAAAAGCCACTGATTTAGTCTCCAACCTCTCTGTAGTTTGCTTTTTTGAGAGGAGCTAATTTGGAGGAATATGTTTAATCCTAGGTGTACACCATCGACTATTTAAATAGCATTTCTCTCTGTAAACTATTAGTTGGGTGCTCCAAATAAGGCCATGTATATCCACGAGAATGTTCCCAAATCTTTTGCTGTAGAATAGCTAAAATTCGTTTTATCGAAATTTTATAGTCATCTGAATGCCTACTGGTGATAAAGTATTAAAATCAAGCAGTTTGTTAACAACAGCTAAAAATGTGACAAAAAAAAAAAATCACAGAGGAGTCTAGTTGAAATTCCCTTTTTTTATTTTACAGTAAATTTTGTATCTTCATAGTTGAGTAACAGTATAAAAATGTTGCTAGTTGCTTAAATTCGCTTGTATAAAATTGTTTTTTTTGTCGTCTTGCAAATGAAAAACATAAACACGAAAATAGAGAGAGAGCTAAGTGTAGACCAGTAAAATCATGATTGGCCTTATTATTAGAACTCTGGTGTTTATATTAAGATACCAAAGGAGCGTTGAATAATTGTATCCTGTGCTGTATAGGCTGCACAAATATGCACGAATTGCGCTTAGCAGTTACCAAAAAACAAAAACCATCGACTAAACAGTGCCTCGAATTTGACAATTGATCTTTCTGCTCTCCATTGAAGTAAATATGGAATTTTTAATAATGTTTTTTTAGTTAATCAAATGAAGTATGTTTTGCTTTAACTTGGTCATATATTGGATCCGTGATTTTATTAATGTCTAACCGCATTTCTATGTAAAACTGCTGAATCACATAATCGAAACTTAAAATTCCATACAGAACTATTTTTTTCGTTTTGTGATGATTGGGAAACATTTGAAGCCACTTGAATCGTAAATGAGCGTGATACTAGGCTTTGAACCTTACATTTACCTTATTTGGCGCACTTAGTATTGCTTTATTTGTTTTTTTGTTTTATTGCAATCTAAAAACATCTTTAACATTTGGCACGCGTCTTGCTTCAACTTTTCATTTGAATAAGTATTCTTCATACGATATAAAATTAAACGGAAATCGTATTTTCAAGCATATGATTTAAAAACCTTATTTTAAACGTTTAAATGGAGTCTGTATCCTGTACAAAAGTAAGTTTTAATTGCTAAATATTAAATACCTTTTTCACAAAATGTTTTAATAGTAGAAACTTACAATTTTCTCAGTGCTTTTAAGATATATTTAAATGTCTATTGAAGTAAAACTTTTATTCAATTCTGTTTATGTCATAATTTGTTGAATTTTTACCAATATTCACCTTTAAATTTAAAAAAAAGTTTTTGACCATAATAACTGCTGTTTAGGAAAAGGAAGGATTCCTAAAGCAAATTCGTCAGTTTCGTATCATTATGAACATGTAATTAAAATGTGGTGTTTAAATTTCAAAGTGAAAAGTAAAGTAGTTTCCTGAAAAACGGGACACAAGTTTTTAAAATTGACGCACAATTTAAAAACAAACACAATACAATACAAATTTCACTCCAGACCCATTAATATTTAAATTGAGTCACTTTTAATCGTAAAGAAACATGAATTCGGAATCGCTTAAAGCTCTTGATTTTAGTACTTTGAATACATAAAAAGTGAAAAAATATTTTTTTTTTGTTAAGTTTTAAGTACCAATTCATATAAACTATATAAACAAACATTTATTTGTTGAAAACTTCCCCCTGTTATTCATTTCATATGTATTTATGATTTTCATTTTTCGACTCGTCCGATAAAACTGTAAAACAGTTTCATCGGAACACAGTATGTATATGTATCTGTCACAGTATGAAGTCGTCCACAAATAAGGCCAACTAAAAGGGGGAGGGGGTTTCATGAAATGGTAACGGTTTCTGACAAAGCTGAGGGAGGGGATAATAAGAAAAGTAACGTCAGCAAAGTAATTTTTCAGCAATATGTATATAAAAAAATAACGTAACTAATGACAGGGAGAGGATTGAGGTAACTAACTTTCTGACTAAAGGGGAAGGGATGAGATATGTTTTAAAAACGTCAAAAATCATTTATAAACAGTTCTTTCGTATTTTTAAGCCCAACCTCCAGCACATCCTTCAACAACTTGCATATTTTTTTTAGCCTCATTACAAGAAAACATGTTGAGACGCTTTTTTACGCAACATTTAACATTTAAAAGAATATAGCTAAAATATAAGGAAAAAAAAATGATGTATCTAAAAAAAAAGTAGCAAATAATATTATGAAAGAATACGAAATTTACCAAAGAAAGAAACGTCCGCTGTGGAAAAGTTTTTTAACGATATTTTAAACTAATTTCACGAAAATACAAAAATTTTGACGAATTTTCTACAGTGAAAGTAGATGTCGGGGTATTAATCAGTAATTTTTTATTGTTGTAGTTTCTTCTTGGTTGGTGTTTTTTTTTTTTTTTTTTGATTTTTGATTTGTTTATGAAATTCAATACATTAAAGTAAAATTATACGCGGAAAAAATACGGTTAGTGAAGTTCACTATACAATGTTAGTAATAGAGAAAATAGATTTCCTTCTGAAAGGAAATTCTCGGAAAGGAATCAAATATCTTAAAATTGTCTATGCTGCTGCCGATGACATCACAAGCGATGAAATGTCATTCACTGATGCCATTCACAGAGCACAATATTATTTAATTCGCTTCTTTACTCGCGTGTACTGGCAACGGTATGGATTAGAGCCGCTATGTAAATAGGCCGACGCCGACGCTTCAGCTTATGTTTTGGGCCTGATTTTTCATTGTTGCGCTTCTAGGTTTACCACAGCAAAGTTTCGGGTTCCGCCAAATTTGCAGAAAATAATATTTAATTTAATAAATAATTCACGTGTGCCGCTAATAATCACTTGCAGTGAACAATAATCGAACGCGATAACTCGCCAGAAAAGACAACTACTCAAAAACGCGCTGCAATTCAAAAAGGCTAATCTTCAGAAGATGCGCCACGCTCGCTTCTTGATTATCATAACGTGGAAACGCGGTAGACAGATTTGCCAAAGTATACCATTTGTGAAGTCATAAAGAATTTTCATAACTGGATGTTTAAAAAAATTAATTAAAAATAAAGCGTTGGGAAAATAAAAGTTTTCCCTCGCTCCATGTTTTCCTTTTTTTTTTTGCTTATTCTATCAATTTCAGTGTCTAAAGGTAGTACTTCAGACTATAGTCCAGGATCTAAAGGGGGTTGAGCATGCATGGAAAGGCTGACGCAATATTATTTCTGATTATTGTTACAGACACGATGGTGATTATGAAACCACATGTCGTCGCCCCCCTGGGTGGACGACAATCCCGGGGGGAGGGGGAAAGTAGTGGGGGAGCCGTTTTCTAAAACACTCATAACTCGCGAACTATTTGAGATAAAAAACTGAAAAAAGTGGCAATCGACGCAATGAAACAAGGGCTTCATAAAAGCTGAATATGATTATGGACCTATCTTTGTTGGTTTCTGAGTGAATTCCATTTTTCGCAAACAAGCAAAATTTTTGAATAAAATGCGCAAAACAAACTTTTTTTGACCAAAATTAATTTCAAATCAAAATTGTTTGATTTTTTTTTAAATAAAGTCCTAAATATCATTATTCAGTTTGTTAAAACTATTTAAGTTCTGTTAACGCGTTGAAAAACAAAATGACAGTAGCAAGCTCGAACACTATTTGTAGTATATTTCAGGATCTGAAGGGGGGGTTTGAGCTTGCATGGAATACCTGACGCAAAACTATTTCTGATTATTGTTACAGGCACTATAGTGATTATGAAAACACTTGTCTCCCCCCCCCCTCGATGGTCGACATCCCCGGGGGAGGGGGAAAGTAGTAGGGGGACGCCGTTTACTAAAACACTCATAACTCGCGAACCGTAGGAGGTAAAGCACTAAAAATGTGGCAAAAGATGCAACAGAACACGGGCTTGAAAAACCTAAATATGTTTATGGTCCTATCTTTGTTGGTTTTTAATTAAAATTTCTTTTTTAGCAGCCATGCAAAAATTTTGAATAAAATACGAAAAGCTTTTTTTTTTTTTTTTTCAAATATGAATTCTCTTTTAAAATTAATTAACCGTTTAGGGAATCAATAAAATCTGAAACTTCATCATTCAGTTTGTTTAAAACTACTTAATTATTACCAACGTGAGCGTTAAAAAGCGAAATAGTGTGCTAAGGAGAAAAAAATAGACTTATTATCCTTATGACGAACTATTCATTCTTCAGTTTACAAACATATTCTAATTGCAAAGTATTCAACTACGGCTTTAATTTTGTTATATACTGCTTTAAATTTGAGAGGAACTAGGGAACCAGGCCCAGAGTAGTTTCAATTCAAACATAATTTTAATTTATTTCTATTAATTTATGTTTTCAAATTGCACAAAAGAATATTGCGGGTATTATTTTGCGGATATTGTTTTTTATAATTTACTCAACAAAGAACAATGATACAAGAAATAAAGTGTACTAAATAAATATAAAAAATGAGAAGCATGAGCTTTTATAAAAACGAATATAAATATAAAATTATACACTAGAGTTCTAAAAAAACTAATTAAATAAAATTAGTAAAATAATGCGTATTAAAAAATAATTGTAGAATATCAATATGCATACATAAAGCATTAATATATCAGAAATTCTGAAAGCTGGATCATACTCTTTTTTGTTGACTTGTAATTGTTCTATTGAATCGTTCTCTTCTGAGCATTTTGTAGTTTATGGGTTTTTGCTTTAGCCTTAAAAGCACAGTATTTACAGCAAGATGAATTATTAATAAAACAATTACAAGATTATTTACAGTTCTTGCCTGCGCAGGGTGGAATTAAACTCTCTGGTAACACAGGCTGCATCATAAAATGTGGGGCTTTATTGTTTTATGTTCATTCAAGTGAAACGCAAACTTGGTTACATCTAAAGGCACTGCTAAAGTACAGGGGAATTGATTCAATAGTACAGTTGAGCAATACTTCTTAGCACGTGTTGGAAAGAATTGCAGGAGCATGGTAAAGAGCTGATATTATATTTATTTCTGATGGAAATGACAAGAAATAATTGTGTAATGTACTTTCCGGAACTTCTGGTTTTCAAGTTATGAAAACGACAATGAGATGTACCGATCGTGTTTAAGGTCCACTCGTGTAGTTTGACTATTGGAGAGAAAATTTTATAATTTTTTATTTGGAGACCTGCAAAATCTTTGCTACATTTGAAAGTAGTGTTTGGGACATTATGGACCAGAGTCATTCCATCGAAAACTTGAACTTTGTTCTTGAAATAGGGTGCTTCTTTCAGAGTTTTGCTGCAAAAAGTATCATTTTCAATTACATTCACGAAATCGGACCTCTCGCTTTGCTTCAGTGAACCATTCAGATGAACCTAACCTAGCATTGGGCTTATTGTATGGGAATGATTTTTAGATGTACTAACATCACTTTTGAGCCAACGTTTCCCAGGTTAAATGCTTTTTTGGTTTTCTTTTGCTGATTTGCAGTTGCTATTGAAGACATTACCATTGCAGGACTTCTCTGGATAGGAGACTATTCACATTTTCTTCAACGTTCCACTGAAATTTTGATGCTGCTTATGTGGCAATAGCCTCGCTCACTATGTTTCATAACTCAGGTGTAAAATCTGCAAAAGGGTTATCCTGATCATTTATACTTTCCGTAATTACTTCGTACTTGCAAACTTGCATGTTTTAATTTTTAAAAAAGTGCCATTCTGACCCATACTAAGTAGCTATAATGCGTTAAAGGTTAAGTAATTAAGTAATTACTTAATTGTTTCGATAATTGGACATTGTTTTGATAATACTACGAAATAAAACCTCCAAAACAGGAGAGCCACAAAATTTACTTTGGTTTATGTCGAGTCTTTAAGGTACATTCCGCAAACTTGTTTTTTTTTTTTTTTTTCTTTTGTGAATTACCTCAAATGCTTTTTGAGCTTGCTTTTATTTCACTTTTCAACACTTTGATAATATTTAAGTAATTTTAAACAAACTGGATAATGATCTTTCAGATTTTATTGGTTACTTAAACAATTAAATAATTTTGTAATTTTGATAATTTGAAAGAAAAAAAAATGCGTATTTTATTCAAATTTTTTGCTTGTTTGCGAAAAATAGAATTTTATTTAGAAATTAACAAAGATATGATCATAGTCATATTGAGCTTTTATGAAGCCCTTGTTTTGTTGCGACGATTGCCACTTTTTAACCGACGAAAAAACGGAGGAGGTTCTCAATTCGACACGTATATATTTTTTTTAATGTATGACCACGCATAACTTTTTACAGAACAGTCTGATTTTGATAATTTTTTTTTATTGGAAAGGGTATACCCCGAAGGTGGTCCCATAAAAATTTTGAAAAAAAAACTTACCCTAAGGGTTGGAAAAGGGGGTTGATTTGTTGTTCACTCACAGATTTTTAATGTATGACCACACATAACTTTTTACAAAATAGTCCGATTTTGATAATTCTTTTTTTATTGGAAAGGTTATACCCTGAAGTTGGTCTCATATAAATTTGAAGAAAAAATTCCTACCCTAAGGGTGGGAAAAGGGGGAGATTTGTTGTTCACTCACAAATATTTTTTATATATGACCACACATGACTTTTTACAGAATAGTCCGATTTAGAATATTCTTTTTTTTATTGGAAAGGGTATAGCCTGAAGTTGTTCCTATATAAATTTGAGGGAAAAAATCCTACCCTAAGGGTGGAGAAAGGGGGGCGATTAGTAGTTCACTCTAAGATTTTTTGATGCTGAATTGGGTATAACGAAAAAAAAAAAAAAACTCACGATGAATGAGATGCAGACTTGTATGTCTCTCGTGTGTACTGTCTTGAGCAGGTAAACGACAGTATCTGCAGAAATGAGTTTTCGAGATATTTGAAGAATTGTGCGCTGGATTCAGTACTATCAACTGGGAAATGTTGGAATTATATTTCTTTTAGCGGAAACCAAATAAGTTAGTTTGTACAACAAAGCTAACGTACAAACAATGATGACAAAATGCAAAAAAAAAAAAAAAAGATAAAATTGCAGTTATAGCCCTTTACCTGCACACGGCAGTGTAGACCTCTCAATCTCTGGTACTTGTGATTAGGGTTAGTTTTCAGTGCCAGTCGTCAAACATTTTTTATATTCAGGATTTGTATGAAAAAATAGGGCGAAGTTTAGTGATGGTGACATACTATTTTTAACCGACGAAAAAACGGAGGAGGTTCTCAAGTCGACACGTATATATATTTTTTTTAATGTATGACCACACATAACTTTTTACAGAATAGTCCGATTTTGGATATTCTTTTTTTATTAGGAAGGGTATAGCCTGAAGTAATTCCCCTATAAGTTTGAGGGGAAAATTCCTACCCTAAGGGGGGTGGAGGGGGTGATTAGTTGTTCATTCCAAGATTTTTTGATTCTGAGTTGGGTATTACAAAAAAAAAAAAAAAAGCTCCTGCAGAAATGAGTTTTCGAGATATTTGAAGAAATGTGTGTTGGATTCAGTAGTATTAACAATAAGAAAATGTTGGAGTTATATATTTTTTTCAGCGGAAACCAAATAAGTTAGTTTGTACAACAAAGCTAACGTACAATAGATGACAAAATGCAAAAAAAAAAGAAATGAAAAAAAAAATGCAGTTACTGCCTTTGACCTGCCCACGGCAGTGTAGACCTCTCAATCTCTGGTATTTGTAATTAGGATTAGTTTTTTAACCGACGAAAAAACGGAGGAGGTTCTCAAGTCGACCCGTATATATAAGTGCTTCTTTTTCATGTATGACCAGGCATTACGTTTCACAGGTTCGTCCGATTTTGATAGTTCTTTTTTCATTGGAAAGAATTTTCCCAGAAGTTGTTCCCATATAAATTTGGAAAAAAATTTCCTATCCTAAAGGATGGAAAACAGGAGTGAGTTATTGTTCACTCAAAGGTTTTTTACTTTTTTTCGTGTAAGACGACGCATAACTTTTACAGAATAGTCTGATTTCGATAGTTGTTTTTTTATTGGAAAGAGTATACCTAGAATTTGGTCCCATGTAAATTTGGAAAAATTCCTTATCTAAAGGTGAGATATTAGGAGTGATTTATTGTTCGCTCACCGATTTTTTATTACTGAGTTGTGTATTACAAAAAAAAAAAAAAAAAAACAACTCACGATGAATGAGCTTTAGATTTGTCAGTCTCTTGATTTAGAGCTCTCAGTCTCTGCATTTCTGCTAAAGCTCGTTCATCGTGAGGTTTGTGTAGTAACTTATTTGGCTCTAGATCAGATAAAGCAATACCCTCAAGTGTTTTTACTCTACTCAGTGCCACATATGCCTGTCCTTTAGCAAACACTTTCTTTCCGAGGTCTATTACAGCTTTATCAAGGGTCGTACCTTGCAATTTGTGTACCGTGACGGCCCAGCATAGAATTATTGGCAACATCCTGCGCTCAATGTCACCATAACCTTTCGTTCCTTGAAAAGTTGCAACCACTGGAGGTATGGCAACACAACCATCGCTATCTTTTAGTCTGCTTCCTATACTTTCATTCATTTTTATTTCAAACTTAACTAATATGCAGTCCGGTAATTCTCCTTCCTCTAGTTGATCCCTACGTATTGATGGCTATTTTATTTTTTTAAAATACCCATTCCACCATTGACGAGGCCGTCAGATACTGATATGTTACGTCTCAACATCACACGAGATTCGGCAGCAAGTTTTACCTCTGATAAAAGTCCACCACAATTGTTCACATCTTTCAGGACAACATTATCTGGAGGTTTCTTTCCATAGGTAGCAATTTTATGAGACTCATCTATGGAACGGATTGTATAGACACGACGTCCTCAATTTCATTTGAAACTCGCTCTCTTATCAGATCTAAACGATGAGCGCGTTGCTCTTCACTCTCATTTGAAAGTCGCTCTCTTATCAGATCTAAACGATGAGCGTGTTGCTCTTCACTCTCATTTGAAAGTCGCTCTCTTATATCTAAACGACGAGCGCGCTGCTTATCACCTTCTTGCAATAAACTATCGTTATTGTAGCTTCTCATTCTCGACAGTCTTTCATCGCGCTGACCTAAACTCTCCTGTGAACGTGTTAATGTAATTCTCTTTCTGTTTGCTTCCAACCTTTTTTCTTTCTCATTAATAGATTCTTCTAAACATCTTTTCCTCATCCGAGCAGCATTTTTTGTAGGCCTACCCATGTTAGTATATAAAGCCTGCTTTTTAAAAATTATTTATGTAACACAACAGATAATTGTTAAAATACGATTATATATATATATATATATATATATATATATATATATATATATATATATATATATATATATATATATATATATATATATATATATATATATATATATATATATATATATATATATATATATATATATATATATATATATATATATATATATATATATATATATATATATATATATATGTCGCGTAGTTGTGTGGGGAAGGCCGGGGAACAGGCTAAGAAAATCATTCAAAAAAGTAGAAGTGAATTTGATTTGCACCGAGTAAATGACAAAGAAATTATACACCTCATTAAACATGAATGACCATAGAGGAATTAGGGTACTCCTTTACAGAGTTGGAAAAAGATGATGTAAACTTGTGTTCGGCACGTGAATCCGTATAGTGGTGAGCGTTTAAATAAATAAAAGACATTTCAGCATAAACCCAAGAACGGTGAATTCACCCCGCGACAAAGTGAATTCACTAATCGTTTGATTTAACAGCTTGATCATACGATCTTATTGTTATGGGAGAACTCTAACTCCGAAATGATATGAACATAGATTACGAGAGCACATGAAAAAAAATGGAGAAGTTGGCATTACAAACATGAACTGAGACCGAAATATTTAAGAAGGGTACTCACGTACATCTGAAATTCTCATGCCGGGTAACGGAAAGCTGAAAGTCCAAACGAAGAATAATCCATGAGAGTTCGTAAACATAACCGATTTATTGTTCCAACGTTTTCACATTACAAACGGGAAGCAAGGTCAGCACAAACGCACAAAACAGTGGCAGAACAGACATGTGGTCACAGCATATTAAACATCATGGCACAGCAGTAAAACACAATGCGAAACAATCACTCATCAAATACAGGCACACCGAACTAAAGGACCGCTTAGGAGCCATACTCGGCCGAGCGAATCGGGCCAAGAACCCTTCGCTCTTCAACACGGCGTTCCGATGCAAGCAAAAAATATGATCTCCCCCTAAAAAACGTTGCGTGGCCTTTTTATCAACATTTCATGGAAGCTTCTAGAAGAAAAATTACATCATCCAAATAACCGACTCGAAGCGGTTCCCTGTCCAATACAAATCATTTCAAAACCAAAACTTTCTCGCGGTTGGCTAAAAGTTCAGTGACCTCAGAAATGCGAATCAATGACGTCATCATAAACTTTCCAGCACGCGCAGAGAAAGGATTCAGCCAACAGCTCTCGATCGGCGCCGGAAATCGAAACAAAAAGAAACTGAATGAATGTGGATTACACCACATTTCCCCCCCCCTTGACAAAGTTTTGAAAAAAAAAAAAATTCCGGGCAGCCAAAAAAAACGTCAAGTACAACCAGTACAAATAGACACAGGCACACAGCAGACGCTGTAAAGTTGCCTTTGAGAGCAGGTGTGAAAAAAAAATTTTTTGCCTGAAGATGGAGATCAAAAAAAAATTAATGTGCATCAGAGTCATCATAACCCAAAATGTTCAAATTCTAAAAAAAAAATGTGCCACACAAAAGGGACAATCATTGGGAAACAACTATTTACAAAGGCTCAGATTTTCAAAAATTTTGCAACATGGCAAAAACAGCCTCAAACTTCACTAATTCCAATTGAGCCTGAAAATTTCCCAAGAGAGCATCAGTAAACGAAACTCTTCAAATTTCAAAGTTGCCACAAATTTTCTTTTTAAATCAAATATGTACAATGTCATCAAGCATGGCCAACCATACAAATTTTCAAAATGCCATACAAACAAACAAAGAGCAACATGGCCAAACAATTTCAAAGTGTAAAAAAAATTTCGTTTTCAAAGGTTCCACGAAAAGGCCAGAAAAAATTTTGCAAAGCCTCTCAATTGTATCCAAATAAAAAAAAATTCACTTTCGTTCATCTCCATATGTACAAGGATACACAACATTTTTCAAACCAGTATTAAACAACAAAAATTTGATGCATTAAATTTTTGACATGTCATTTCACAATGTCAAATTCCAAACTTATTTCCAAAAAAAAAACCTTGCTTCCATTTCAAAAATTTTCTTGAAATTATTTCAAAGTATTTACACATCATGCAATCAAAATAATTCAAATGCAATTCACTTTATACATACAGTGTTTCAGCTAACACAGAACATGGGGGCATCAAACTTTCAATCAAAATCAAAAAAAAAAAATTTTCACTTGAGAAATGCACAAAACTTTTCATTCCAGTCAAAACAAAATATACAAAATGGCCATATTTCAATTCTGCAATATTTACAACCACTAGTGGATCTCAAACTCAAAATGTGTGTACACACTTCAACCAAAAGAAAAAAACATTTACAGCATTAACTCTGATCAGAGATGTTAACTATTCAATTATATCAAAAAAAAAAAATTTGCATGCTCTAAATTCACTTCAAAAAAAACATGGAATTTCACAAACAAAGCAAATGTACATGTGTACGCAAAATGCCCATCATTCAAATCATTCATTTCAAGTTTTCACACATCATTCAATTGGTACTCCAAGAAGGTTACAATTTTGAATGAGGCACGAAGGAAGATTTTTTTCTTCTATTCACAAATCAATTTTGTACAAAAAAAAAAAAATTCCAAATCTGTGAAATTTTGAGGTCAAAATAAAAAAGGCATCAGATCTGAACAAATTTAGATAGCCAAAAATGTACCTCTACAACACCAAAATGGGGAAAAAGGAAGGAAAGCAACATCATTAGGTAGGTGCACCAATTTCAACAGGGCTCAACCCAACCAAGAAGTACCATCAAATGAACCTTTCACACTCAGCAAATCATTTTAACCAGTCAACCTGCAAAAAGGGCAAACAAAAGTGACAATACACAAGTCAAATATTTACATCAATGCATCAAGAACAGCATATACAGCACTTGAAAACAATTCAATCACTCTGTTATATATATAACCCCACATGGCTGTCAAATTTCATAATGCTCCATACACTATCCTGACACAAGAAACGAAAATCAAAAACAAATGAAATTTTTCAATGAAAAACAAATGATCAAAAATGAAACAAAAAAAAATTCTTTGTCAAAAAAAACAAATCAGAAGACGTTGGTGAAAGCTGCACAAAGCAGAAAAAACAATTCTTGAGATGCGGGGACTAGTGCCGGTTCCAATGAAAAAAGGGGGACTCACAAAATTAAAAGAAAATGTACGGCCGCGATGGACAAGCAGAGCTTTCAAGAAAACCAAAACCAAACACAACTGCATGCACAATCGAAAACTGCATTTGCATTCACAATTTTGACCTCTCGAGACGATTCTGAGGCTGCACAGCAGTCCAACCATGCATGACGAAATGATCAGAAATGATCTCATCCAGCCCGCATACTATTTGCATCACAAGAAGAGGTACTCTTTGTACTGAAAGCAACAAACTAACTTCTGAAAAACATTTAAAATGGGACAAAACAACTTTCAAAATCAAAAGGAAAAATTTTGTGTTTTTCAAAAAAACACCTTGATACTTTTTTTTTCTTTGTTAAAAGAAAACAAACTGAAACAAAAAAGATATTTTCCCTAACCAATATTTGTTTGTGTAAAGAGTTATCCCAACCATGATTTACATAAAAAAAAATTTTACAATTTCAACAAGCAGCCAAAATGAATTTTCCGCCACAGCATAGGTCAACTCATCCTGCACATGGAACTCCAAACCTACCAAGAAAGTACTGCAATGCAAAAGAATAAATTTTGACCAAAAAAAAAAAAATTTTACAAATACTTGACCGTGAGAGTAATTGAAGAAAGTTCCAGAAGAACAAAAATTTTACTTGAATTTTTCAGGAGACCAGTCCAAATTTTCTTCATTTTTTTTCGTCAATCTTGAATTTTGAATTTAAAAGTTCTTGCTGAAAAAGAAAAAAAAGTTCGTGAGAGTGTTACACCAAAAGAATGTCGTCAGCTACCACATGAGGACGTCAACAGGCATGGCACAACGTCAGGTGACAGGAGGACACCAAAGGCTCATCAGCAGCTGGTTCAGACACAGTCAAACACATCATTGGGAGCAGGCGATCACATCTGAAGGGCAGGTCAGCCAAAACATCAGGCAGGCAGCAGATCTCATCAAGGCAGTAGCACGCATGGACACAAGAAGAGGCACTAACGGCGGTTTCTTAACGGATAGGGACATCTCATTTCTGGATCAGGAATTGAAGCTCGAGGGCTGGGAGGCACTGGAGCATCACCACAGGGACTGGCATCTCGGGAAAGGCAAGCAGAGGGCACAGCATCAGCATTCGGACTCTGATGGGGCGACAGGACAGGCGGCTCAGCATCCAGTCGATCGACACTCACTTCAGGTGAAGGTGGTCGCAACACGGGTATGTCAACCGGCTCATCAGGAACAGGGAGTTGATACGGTTGAGGCGAATCAGGACGCTGAACAGCATCATCGTTTGGCAACTGATTTTCTTGAAGATAAGGAAGACGTTTCTGGACCTTGATCAATCGGTTGATGTGTATCTTTTTCAGAGGTGCCGCTTTATTATTCAGTTCTTGAATGAGCACAAGAACAGGAGATACTATGCGTTTACAAAAGAAAGGTCCACTAAAGGATGGACGAAACTTATTTTTCGACTTAAGATACAGCCAGTCGCCTGCATTGATCTTTCGAGATTTACAATTGGAATTTTGGGTCTCATTTTGTGCCAACTTCTTACTTACAGAATTCTGGTAAACCTCCCGATAAACAAATTGCAATTGCTCTAAAAGTTTGTGCAATTCAAAAGCCGAATCCAAAGATGGATTAATATTAAAATTAACAATGTCTGTAATTAATGATAATTCTCGACCGAAATGAACTAGATTAGGAGAGAATTCAGTAGTTGAATGTGTGGACGCGTTATAACAGGCTTTATGAACATCAACAGCATAATCAAAATCAAGACCTGATGCTAGCAAAGCTTTAATCGAAGTTTTAATGGATAGGTTCACTCTCTCACTCAGAGTGTTAGCTTGGGCATTAGCCGACGTAGTGTGCCTTAACTGAATATTAAAAAGCTGATTAAATTTAGCAAATAGTTCACAATTGAACTGACGACCAAGATCTGTCAAAACTAATTCAGGTCTACCAAACAAAGTGACGTATTTAAAGAAAGACTTAGCAACTGACACAGCAGTTATATTATTCAAAATATACAACTCTAAGTGTCTCGAAAAGGCATCAATGACAGTTAAGATATATTTGTTATTGCCGAGAGGTCCAACAATGTCGAGTGTCAGTAGTTGATTGCATTTAACAGGTAAAAAGGTTTCCTGAAAGGGTGCTTTGTTTATACGATGAGGCTTTGCCTGAATGCACTTAGTACAACTAGCACAGTAATTTAAGCAGTCAACATACATTCTCTCCCAATAAACATTTTTAGTTAGAAATGCATAAGTTTTATTTATGCCTAGATGTGAATGATGAGCAATACTTAAAACTTTAGCTTTTAAAGAATCAGGAATGACAATTTTCAAATTTTCCTGAGCATCATTAGATGAATTACTTTTGCACATCATTAAAACCAAAGTTTCAGGATGGATACAAAATTTGTTATGTTTCTCAAGAGCAACTCTATTAAGAATATTATTATAAATGACAGATAATTTAGGATCTTTTAATTGCTCTTTTAAAATTGTCGATTGAGTTACTTGCAACAAAGGATCTTTCTCCTTTTCTCCAACATCAATTAAACTCAACACATTAACACAATGTTGTAAAAGTGTACCAGAATTCTGTACATTATCAACAAAATTAACATTTTGATCAGAACCATCAGTGTTTACACAATTCCCAGTATTATCCTCATACACTTCAACAATTTCCGGTAAAACTTCCCCCTTATCGAAAGTTGTGTCAACCACAGGGTTAATTCGATTATCACGTAACAAAGAAGGATCTGATACTATATCAACTTGATGATTTGTAAGGTCTGTGCGAGAGAGCATGTCAGCAAATAAATTTTTTTCACCAGCCAAATGTAAGAAGGAATAATTGTATTCAGATAAAGTCATTAGCCACCGAGTAGTTAAAGATGCAGGAGACGAGTTTTTACTGTAAAATTTCAGACTTTTGGCATCACATAATAAAAAGATGTGGCGATTAAATATGTATGACTTGAATGCTTCGAGAGTCTTCACAATTGCCATCAATTCTAGCTTTATAGCAGGATACCTTGTTTCAGCTGGAGAAAGCAATTTCGAAAAGAAAGAAATTGGGATAAACAAACCATCCCTCTTTTGCAAGAGCACACCACTTATTGCCAGTCCACTTGCATCTGTGTTCACATAGAATTTCTCATTCCAGTTCGGTTGAACAATATATGGATTCTTGAAAAACACTTCTTGCCATTTTTGAAAACATTCATTTACTTCATCTGTCCATTTAAAAACTGCTTTAGGATGGGTCAACTGATTCAGTGGATGAATCAAATCAGAAAATTTGTATATGAGTGTTCTGTAATATGAGCAAATACCAATGAAACGCTTCAGCTGCTTCTTTGTTTTTGGTGGAGGAAAGGAAGTAATTTTCACAATATTTGACGAGATTGGCAAGACTTTATGTTGAGAAATCTGGAATCCCAGGTAATCTATTTTGTCCATGAAAAAATGACATTTCTTTGGTGACAGAGTCAAGTTAAAGTCTTTAAGGACTGAAAACAGTTTCTGAAGCTTAACCTTCATCTCATCAAAGGTTCTTGAAGCTACAATCAAATCATCTTGATAACTAAAGATTCCATCCATGTTTGTTTGTTCACAAACGGTGTCAGAATAATGTTGTTGTATGCTCGCTCCACTGGCCACGCCAAAAGGAATTCTGTGAAAAGCGTAAGTACCCCAAGGTGTAGTGAAGGAAAATTTGTCTCGGTACCCTTCTGGTAAATCAATTTGATGATAGGCAGCATGTAAGTCCAAAGTTGAAAAATATTTGTATTCTGATAATGAGTTGATCAGGGAATGGATCTTCGGAAGCGGGTAAGATGAATGAACAATTATGGCATTTAAAAGTCTTAAGTCTAAGGCCAATCTGTACTTTTGTACACCTGATCCGTCATCTTTTTTTCTTCACCAGGAGACAGGGGCAACCGTAGTTAGATAAATTCCTAGAAATCACGCCAGCCTCTTGTAACTGATTTAATTGATTTTTAGCTTCTTCTTGAAGACTCTGAGGTATGGGGAAAGGAAGCGCCTTAATTGGATAATCATGAGTGAATTGAAAATCAACTCTGATTCTGTCTGAATGACCGAGAGAGTTCAAAGAACTTGAAAAACACTGTGTATTTTCTTTCAACAAATTTTGCATGTCAGACAGTTGATTATCCTTTAAATGAGCCAAATTAAAATTTTCCAAGTTAAATTCTTTTTCCCTGAGTTGCACAACTTCATTAGACGCCTGAATAAAGTTCAGTGAATGCTCATTATTTTTATTCTCAATCTCCTGAATATGGTCAATTTGACTCAAGTGCCCCAAAGTCATGTTTTTATTGAGATGAACTTTCTGAGAAGAATTGTTCTCAACATATAGATAAAAAGAATTTTTCTTGCACAGCTGCCCATTCGGATCCTCATCAATAGAAATTATCGACTCTTCAATTTTTACTGAATTAACCGAATCACAAATTGTAAACAAAAAATGTGATTTGTTGTCTAACTTCCCATGAGCAAAAACTTTAATGAGAGCAGTTTGTTTTGGTTCAACAAACTGTTTAGAAAAAACCTGAACTCTATTCATTGCTTCCAAACTGGGAGATGTGTAAGCACTACAATTATTACACAAGTTTACATTGTTGTCAAGTTCATGAGGGCTCCTCAACAAAGGAAATTTGTTACCGTCATAAAATAATGCATTCTCTTTAGGAAGAATATACATGTTATGTTTAGTTAAGAAATCATAACCAAGAATTCCCACAAATGGAGAATTATCTCTGATATTCATAGTGTAGAAAGAATGACGAAAGAAATTACTTTGAATTTTAAATGAGAATTCTACACATGAAATAAAATCTACACTGGAATTCACAGTGGATACAGTTATTCGTCTTCCTAAATTTTTGATTTTGACAATTTGTTTAATTTTCTGGACAACATCATCACTCAAAATGCTAAGACTAGCTCCAGAATCGATTAAAAAAGGAAAAAACAAATTAGAAATTTGAACTTTGACTAATGGCAACTTATTTGACAAGTCCTCATGATGTGAACTTTGTAATCTTACATTTACCAGAGCTGCAGGAATAAATTCCTGAGCTTCAACCGACAATGACGACTTATTTTTCACAGGAGAAGTTTGAGTTGCAAGAGTTTTGCCAATTTTAATGACACCGGTGGATTTTTGAACAGGTCTCGAGTAAGTATGACCACTAGAGCGAGTCATATCTGACACATTACCACCACGAGTAGAATTATTTTGGCCAGAAGGGTTTACATTATGAAAATTTGGCACCGAGTTATTGAAAATAGGTGGTTGTGGTACAAAGAGAATATTATGAGGTGTAAAAGACATATTATTTTCAGAAAAATTATGAAAACCAGGTGGAGGAGGTACAGGAAAATCAACACCACAATTATGATACAGATCATTAGAGTTCATGTTAGCATTTTGTGTGGCATTTATGACATTGCTTTGATTTACAGTACACAAGGAACTCATGTCCTTTGCATCATGTACCATACAAACATTTGAATTACCACCTGGACAAGAATTAACAACATTTTTGTCTTTGTTTGGACAGAAATTATAACTGTAATTAGGCAAAAACTCTGCAGTATGGTGAACTGGCTGAGGAAAGTGAAATGTGGGCTCTGGGTTTTGTACCAACAGACTTCTATTTTGAATTTGATGATCAGAGGTTACCACTGGTGCACGATTTTGAAAAGACAAAATTTTTTCTGATGCCTGTGGGTCAGATTCATTGTTTGAATACACAAAAGATGTTTGGGAAGCATTAACACACTTAATGGGAGAATACTGTGTACCCATATCATTGTATTGAATTTTATCTTTTATAATTCTCGAAAAACTCAGACAGTTCACCTGATGATTTCTGAACCTGTTATTAAACCTCTGATTTTGACGATAATTATCATTTCTGAAATTATATCTAATGGCTCTAGAATTCGATTGATTATCAGTATTAGAAAAATTTCCCGACACAGGTCTTTCAAAATAATCAGAACGGCCCAAGGGCTCAAAATTTGAATTATGAGATTGGCTGAAAAAATTGTTTCGACCACGAGAAATATTAGACCTAAGTCGTCGATATTGAAATCGAGCACTGTTGTTCATTTGTTTTAAATACACAAAACATCTTTCTTGCACATGACCAGCTTTACCACAAAATCTGCACAACAGTTTTCTGAGTTGACGGTTTTGAGGAAATTGTCTTGACGACACCTCAAATTGTTTAGATTCACAAGCAGAATTACTAGGAATAGTGTCCAAATGCTCCTGAGAAGCAAACAATTTTTGTTTTGGATAACCATCATTTTGTCTAGCTTTAGACTGAACACCCCTTTTATTTTGATCCAGTTGCAATTCTAGCGAAACAATTTTTTCCTGTAGTGCCAAAACATGTTCATCAGAAAATTGAGGATTCTCATAGGATTTAACATCATCTTTCAATTTTTGCAATTCCTCAATTTTTTTTACAGCCAAGTCAAATGACTTGATGTCAAGTTCTAAAATTTTGACTCTAAAGTCTGACGGAATGGTAGACAACAATTTTTGGTACATTATTTCATTTTGAAATTCAGGATTCTTAATTTTGAAAACACTAGTGGTAATTAATTTTATTCTATGAGCCAAATTCAAAATTGACTCTGATTGTTCCATGTTAATGGAGTGAAAGTCCTTCATAGAATAAGTATTAACCACCGGCTTAAAAAATGATAACAATGCATCAGTTACTTTTGTAACTGAGTCAGAATACCTTAAATCTGGTGTCTCTAAAATATATTTAAGTGCTGCTCCTGACAATTTACTTTTAATGTACAAGACACCTTTTTTTTCAGACCACGAATTAACACTAATTATATCTTTAACCTGCTCTACAAAATATTGTGTTTCAGTGGGATCTCCACTAAAATTAGCAACATTGAGCATGAATGGGGATCTGCCAGAACTGTAAGTTCTACAAGATGCAGCATTTTGAGGGGTTTGTGTCACACTAGCATTAACAACAGTGTTGGACACGGCTGACAAAGTTGGGTCAACCTGACGGGTTTTTCTTTTAGCAGGCATGGTCAAAGAAAAATTAATGCACAACCATAAATTTCATTTGACTTAGAATGACAAAAATTTCAACAAGAAACAATTTTTCAACAGTAGATGTACAAGCAAACAATTTCCACTGAGCGTTAGAGTTCATTCCCATAATATCAAGTGTTACAAATTTATTTATTTTTTTTTATGAGCTCGGTTTCACAAGAAAAAGAACTGGCACCACGCCAAAGATGGGACTGGTCACGTACCAAAAATGTCGCGTAGTTGTGTGGGGAAGGCCGGGGAACAGGCTAAGAAAATCATTCAAAAAAGTAGAAGTGAATTTGATTTGCACCGAGTAAATGATAAAGAAATTATACACCTCATTAAACATGAATGACCATAGAGGAATTAGGGTACTCCTTTACAGAGTTGGAAAAGGATGATGTAAACTTGTGTTCGGCACGTGAATCCGTATAGTGGTGAGCGTTTAAATAAATAAAAGACATTTCAGCATAAACCCAAGAACGGTGAATTCACCCCGCGACAAAGTGAATTCACTAATCGTTTGATTTAACAGCTTGATCATACGATCTTATTGTTATGGGAGAACTCTAACTCCGAAATGATATGAACATAGATTACGAGAGCACATGAAAAAAAATGGAGAAGTTGGCATTACAAACATGAACTGAGACCGAAATATTTAAGAAGGGTACTCACGTACATCTGAAATTCTCATGCCGGGTAACGGAAAGCTGAAAGTCCAAACGAAGAATAATCCATGAGAGTTCGTAAACATAACCGATTTATTGTTCCAACGTTTTCACATTACAAACGGGAAGCAAGGTCAGCACAAACGCACAAAACAGTGGCAGAACAGACATGTGGTCACAGCATATTAAACATCATGGCACAGCAGTAAAACACAATGCGAAACAATCACTCATCAAATACAGGCACACCGAACTAAAGGACCGCTTAGGAGCCATACTCGGCCGAGCGAATCGGGCCAAGAACCCTTCGCTCTTCAACACGGCGTTCCGATGCAAGCAAAAAATATGATCTCCCCCTAAAAAACGTTGCGTGGCCTTTTTATCAACATTTCATGGAAGCTTCTAGAAGAAAAATTACATCATCCAAATAACCGACTCGAAGCGGTTCCCTGTCCAATACAAATCATTTCAAAACCAAAACTTTCTCGCGGTTGGCTAAAAGTTCAGTGACCTCAGAAATGCGAATCAATTACGTCATCATAAACTTTCCAGCACGCGCAGAGAAAGGATTCAGCCAACAGCTCTCGATCGGCGCCGGAAATCGAAACAAAAAGAAACTGAATGAATGTGGATTACACCACAATATATATATATATATATATATATATATATATATATATATATATATATATATATATATATATATATATATATATATATATATATATATATATATATATATATGTTAATAGCTAAAGTAAGGTAGGTAGCTATTTTAAAAATAATCAAAAATATAAGCATACAGATTATAGCCACATTAGTAGCTTATAGCCACAAAAAATTATAAAATTAAAACTTTTTAACAAAAAAATTAAACCGCCGAAAAAACTGAAAAGCAAAAAATAATAAACCATTTTAATTAAACCTTAATAACTAAGTTCTTAAACTGATGTAAGTATACCTAAGTATATATTTTTGTAATAATTTAGAGTTTTTAATTAACCTTAATAATTCAGTTCTTAAATTAATGTAAGTATACCTAAGTAGTTTTGAGTCGGTGCCAAACAATAAATAAACAAAGATCCCTAAATTACCTAAATTTAAAGAAATCTATACATATAATAAAATAAGATGTTTGTGTGTGTGTGTGTGGCGCGCATCCCGGGAAAACGGTAAGGCCTAGGAAGATGAAATTTGGTATACAGGTGTAGTTTTTGCTGAAGTTGTGCACCTCGGGCTTCGATTTTTGATATTTTAATTAGAAAAAAAGTTATTTAATGTTTTATGTGATTTTTAGCACTTTTTAGTACTTTTAACCTCACAGACCCCGAACTAATCGCGCCAGACAAATATTTTTGGTACTATAGTGTCGGAAATTTAATTTTAAATATGATGAACAAAAAAATTTTGAAGATAGAGGAATTTTTGTATTTTTTATGAATTTTTGAAAAAAGCTTTAATTTGCATGTTTTTCTGGGTTTTATTTTTTCCAATATCATCCTGCGAGAAGTATCAAAGCCTCATTTCTGAAATTTAAGTTGGCAATAGTAAAAACATTTCGCCCTCTTCAGAAGAAAAAAGTTCTTAAAAATACGCAATAGTTTTTTTTTTACAATTTTTTTAATGCTGAACACATCATGTCCTTTCACGCATCAGTCAAAAAAAGTTCTTCAATCTTTTATGCCTGTGACGTCACTACTTCGGTTTCAATTCGATATTTACGATGGAATCTTAATCACAAGCAATGTTAATCTTTTTTTTTTTACCATATAGCTTACTTCATTTTCTGACGTGATGACCACGTGTTTTTCCGCAGCGCTTGCTTTTTTTCTTTCCTTTTTTTTTGTTTTATTTAGGGATTGCATTTATTTCTTTTTCCATCCCCCCACCCAAGCTGAACCTTTCGCTGTATCTATATTACGTTACATTACATAGATGTGAGCATTAATTCAATAGAAACAGCGAGATTTTTTTTTATCTTTGTCAAACGCTACTTTTTGCACACTACGGGGAATTTGAGCTTTTTTTTTTTTTCTGCTCTACGTAAATGAAAAAAAGTGGTTTATTAGGAAATGGATGAGGAGGTCAAAATAAATAGAGATGGATAAGAAAATGTAGAGATAGATTGTAAAGGTAGATAGCCGCCGAAGGCGGCAATCTTGGCGTAAAAGTGTGAATGGCACAAAAAAAAAAGATAGAGATGGATTGATTAATACTGCTGCCAAATTGATTTAAACAACCGCCGAAGGCGGCAAACTTGAAGTAAAAAGGTAAATGACAAGTTAGCCAAACAGCCGCCGTAGGTGGCTGCTTGCACATTGGATGTCAATGCCCCCCTCCCTCCCCCACATACACCATGACTTTGAAAAAACAATGCTTTCACATAAAAGTGGAAGTGCATTTTGTTATTTTTCGACCAAATTTGCATGAAGAGTACGTCGTTTGTGTCTCCCCTCCCCCTCCTTTAAAAATATTCCAAACGGCGAAACTGGAGACAGATCTAGAAAATATTTTATTCAAATTATTAATGATATAGATAGATATAGATCGATTGACACCGCCACGAAATTTATTTAAGCAGTCGCCGAAAGCGGCATCCCTGGCGTAAAAAGACGAATGGCGTAAAAAGGCGGACCAGCTGGTCGCCGCAGGCGGCTAGTCAGAAATAATTTTGCGTCAGGTCTTTCATGCATGCTCAAAATACTCCTTCAGATTTTGAACTATAATGCAAATCGTGTTCGAGCTTGCTACTGTCATTTTGTTTTTCAACGCGTTAACAGTACTTAAATGATTTTAACACACTGAATAATGATATTTTGACTTTATTTGAAAAAAAAATCAAGCAATTTTGATTTGGAATTTATTTTGGTCAAAAAAAGTTTGTTTTGCGCATTTTATTCAAAAATTTTGCTTGTTTGCGAAAAATGGAATTTTACTCAGAAACAAACAAAGATAGGTCCATAATCATATTTAGTTTTTATGAAGCCCTTGTTTCATTGCGTCGATTGCCACTTTTTTCAGTTTTTTATCTCAAACAGTTCGCGAGTTATGAGTGTTTTAGAAAACGACTCCCCCCACTGCTTTCCCCCCTCCCCCTGGGTTGTCGACCACCCAGGGGGGCGACGACATGTGGTTTCATAATCACCATCGTGCCTGTAACAATAATCAGAAATAATATTGCGTCAGCCTTTCCATGCATGCTCTACACCCTTCAGATCCCGGTCTACTAGCCTCTAAGGCAGATTTGGAGTCAGAGTAAAGAACTAAGTTATTAGATTTGCTTTCGTATGCAGGTTAATAAAAGTTTTCATTCAAGATCTTCTGAATGGCTTTTATTTTGTTAAGTTTGAGGCAATTTTGCCTGTTTTAATTCTGCAATCCACCATTTACCTGTTTTTAATAGACCGACGCTTTGTTTGTACTGCACATAAACAGTAAAATTTCCTAAATTTCTACTACTGTTTGAAAGATTTTTAAATAGGGAGATTTTCCTAGAAATCATTTAACTAATGTTCACTTTTATTTATTAGCATTTGCAGTAGTATATTCGAAACATAACATCAGGACACATTTAAGTTTTTTTGGTAATGTAATTTTAGCAAAACATCCTTCATACAAAACATCTACTGTCCAACTACTACATGTGAAAAATATCATAAAACATTTTGAAATGTGATTTTCGGTGTAAAATGAATATACAGGGTTAATTGTAACTCTCCTTGAAGTTTCAAGGAGCTATATTGCGAAAATAAAACGCATAGAGCAAAAATCATCGTTTGAGCGAATGCAAAACACGCTTTTAGGTTTATTAATATATCTTGCAGGCGTTGTATATGTAAAAACTCATGTAGCATTTCTGCTCCTTCCTCAATCTACTCAATAAAACTCTATCACGTTATTAACTGCATGCACTATGAATATAAACAGTTATGGTATAAATCTAATCACGCGGCAAAGGGGGTACAAAAACTTAGCGTTTTTCACACTCCCACCATCTTTGACTCCCACGAAAAAAAAAAAAAAAAACGCAAGGATAACACGTGATGTTGATAATGAAACGTGGAATTGGGTGAGGAAGAAACTGGACTACTGCATTGATATTTGCCGTGTGACCAAGGGTTTAGACTTAAACACATGTCATATAAGTAAGTAACACTTGAAATCGTACACTCTCAAAAATAATTCCTTCAATTGACGGAAATTCCCTTGGCAGCAGTGCTGCCGGACTTTTCACGATTTTTAACGGATTTCCGTTTTTATTTTCTCTTGTCAAATGAAGGAACGTCCTTCTTTTTTCTTTTCGTCATAGGAGGAAAATTTTCCGTCATTTGACGAATTTCCGTTTTTATTTTCTCCTTTCAAATGAAGGAACGTCCTTCTTTTTTCTTTTCGTCATAGGAGGAAAATTTTCCGTCATTTGACGAATTTTCGTTTTTATTTTCTCCTGTCAAATGAAGAAAGTTTCGTCCATATTTTTCCCGTTGTGGGAGGAATATTTTCTGTCATTTGACACTTTCCCCGTTTCCTTTCTTCTCCGTTAAATGTGGGAAATTTTTCGTTGTTTGAAGAAACATCCGTTATGGTAGTTTCTGTATCATGAAGTCAACTTTTCGTTATTTGAAGAAATGCTCGTTTTTTTGTTTGTTACATGAATGATTTATTTCGTTGTTTGAAGAACGTACGTTATGATCGTTTCTGTCAGATGAAAGACAATTTGCGTTATTTGAAGAAACTTTTTTCTTTTTTGTTTCTGTTAATGAGGTTTTTTACAAATATTTTTTTCAGATACTTTGAAGCTGTATTTTTTTAGTCCGAAACGTGGATACATCAAACCACCAAAATCCCAAGTAAAATTTTAGACCCCACCCCCTCCCCCGCGAAAAAACTCTCCAAAAATAATTACAAACTTATTTAAAAACAACTTTTATTTTTTTTAGTTTTAGAATATGTTGTCAGTCGAAAATTTTCGGAAACGGCAACCTAAAATTTTCGAATCAAATACGCCTCTGAAAATTCCACAAGAAAGTTCAAAAGTAGATTCCTTATTGCTAAATGTATTTATCAAAAATCTATTTTTGTCACCTGAAAGCAGGTATCTTATTACATAGCGGTTTCAAAATGCAGGTTTCTTTCATGAAAGACGACAAATGCTGTAAGTTTCAAATTTTCATAAACTTCATAAAAATTTTAAGAATATGAAAATTAGTTTGTGAAAAACGGCCATTTCAAATAATTAATGAGATAACCACTTTCAGAGGCTGAAAACAAAATTATGAAAAATTGATTGTATGCTGATCAACTTGAGATTTACTCACTCCGGTATTTTTCTGAAGTTCTATTTAAATAATAACCTGAAAAATGCACGCTGTACATATATAATGGATAAAAAATGTGCTTAGTATTGGAAGAAGATAGATTCGTCTAGTATCACTCAGCAAAATACAAAAAGAAAAAGAATGTGGAAGATTGTAGAATTAACTTTATTTTTATAAGCATTTATACATACAGGTAATATTAACAACATCAGCAATTTCATTCCAATGTAAAATGAATCTTTTGCAAATAAATAAAAAATAAAATGTCTTGAAAATTCAATTAATTTTATTTATATTCTTGCATCAACTACCATCTTTATGGATATGAATAATTGACTAAAATAAAGAATTGAAATTGACATTATATGATAAAATTTAATTGATTTAATTATGTTAACCATAATTGAGACTAGATAATTTAGAAATAGATTTACACCCCAAATAAGAATATAGTTTCTTTTTTTTTATTTGTTCAAAGAGTATATGATATTTTGAACAAAATATACAACAGTCATTTTACATAGTTTTCCAATCATAAAAATTACACTAACTAGATAAATAATAAAGCTTGATTTAATTTTTGATATTAGTAATTCAAATTTTAATTTCTGAAATTAAGGTTTGCAACATAATTGTAAGCTTCTATACATAATTTTATGAATAAAGAAACGGGAGAATAGCCACAAGTTTCAAATTAAGACATTCCGAAAATTATGTAAAAATATTACAATTTTGAAAAATAGACGAGAGCAAAGTATAAAAATTACCAGGCAATTTTTTTCTTTTTGCTTGCTTGTTTGAGCAAATTACTTCTAGTAAGGTACCTTTGATCTATACTTCGGTTTTATATTGTTTTCAGCTTTATAGTGATATGACAACACTGCCCATATAGTTTGAATCCTTATCACCATAGTTTTCAGTGCAACTGAATTTCTTTTTGCGAAGCAACAAATTTGAGATAATACATGTTTAAGGGTAACTTAAAGTATTAAAAGTATTTTACATCCATTAACTTTGAAACAGCAATGTAGATTTAGTTGTAATAGCATGTATAACTAAAAAAAAAACTAATCCCACAATAAACACTGTAAAGTAATACAGAATTATCGGCAATAATTTCCAATGTAGCAAAATTAGCATCTAGATAGCGACTTTTGACATCAATATGTTTATTCATCCATATTTACTAATTCATTAGCATTTCTTCAATTAAAATTTTTAATCTGTCTTTTAATTTTTAAATGACTATTTTTTTTTATAGCCAAATCAATTTTTCTGCCAATTTTATTAGTTTCAGCAGTGAACAAAATGTTTTTCACGAATTGTTTAAGTAAGAAAAACCTATTAAAAAAAAAAAAAAAAAAACCTTAAGAGTCTTGACTAAAATCTCAAATATTTTTTTGTGAGTTCTGTGCCACTAAGGATATTTTTTTTAATGCAGTAATTTAAAAAAATTGACACTTTAAATAAAAGTATAATTTTCAAGGATAATTGTATATCAAACCATTGCTGAATGGGGTCGTTTCCTAAATTTGAAAGTATTTTTCTTTTTTTTTCTGAAAGAGCATGTTTAAAAACATAGTATTT
Source organism: Uloborus diversus (assembly GCF_026930045.1). NCBI lineage: Eukaryota > Metazoa > Arthropoda > Arachnida > Araneae > Uloboridae > Uloborus > Uloborus diversus. The sequence continues at coordinate 71,507,789 of NC_072731.1, read as the reverse complement.
GATCATTTTTAAAATAATTTGACAAAGTGTACTATTTTTAAAAAATTATTTAAATTGATGCGTAGAATCAATTTTAATTTTTACTCTTCTGCCCATGACATAACACATAATGAACTGCCATTCGCACAGAGCATAATATTTAATTCGCTTCTTTACTCACATGTATGGCAAGGATATGGTTGATAGCAAGCGTAGAGCGCAATATTAAATTTGCTTTTTGGTTTAGGACTCGACCGATGCATCGGCCTGGCCGATGCATCGGCGCCGATGGTTCAACAATTTAGCCATCGGCATCGGCATCGGCGGCCGATGCTAACTTGCGGGAAACATCGGCCCATCGGCCTTAAAAAACATCGAAAAGCCGATGGAATTGGCCGATGTTTTTGAAAAAAAAAAGGACCTTTGCTGTTTTACTTTTTAATACTAAGTAAATGGAGTTGTTGTTTTCATATAAAATTATTTACTTAAATTTCAGTATGAATTTCTATTTTTAGTCATCCCTAGAAGAGTTTTTAATATTACATTCAGGTACCAAACAAGTTAATTATTACGTTGTTTCTTGCAGCAGGATGTACGTATGTATCTGTCATAAGTCATAATTCAAAAATGATAATCTGTAGAAGGTTAAAGTTTCGTATGTGGGATCTGCGGACGTTCCAGTTGTGCACTTCCCTTTTTGTTTTCGATCGGGTGTTCTGAAAAGCCTGTTTACTCATTTTTTGTGGCTATTAATTACTTATTTCAATGCAAAACTAATATAGCGTCTCAGACTGGCGATCATTTGGTGATATATTGCCGAACTGGAGATGATGGAAACAAATATGAGATGACGAAACCGATTTCGTTTCATTTTGTGAGACTCCTGTTGAACCGTCGGTAATTTTTAATTTTTCGATATTTGTAATATGAATCACAGTAATGCAGTCTTTTCTGTATCGCTTCAGCGGAGTTACAAGTTTGGGGCCCGTCGAAATACATTTTGGGGATCACAGAAGTTGTAAAACATTTATCATTCGCATTTTTGTAACTCATTCGGTGGCCCTATGGTTATGGGGTCTCTCGCGCAATCGCAACATTTGCTATATTTTAAATCCGCCATTGCACGTCAAAACAAACTCGGGTGCAAGTTTTGAAAGGGTTTTCTGCTCAATGTTTATGATTATTTTGAACTCTATTTTTACGACTATTTTTTGAATTTCCGAGAACACTTGCGTGCCCCTCTTCCCACTCCCTCAATTTCTGAAATTTAACTCTAGTTGTATTTCTGAGTTGTTTAAGACTAACACCATTCATAAAATTGGAGTTTTTTTTTTTTTTAAACTTTATCTATTGTTTAGAAAGAATTGAGGGCATGAATGTAAGAAATTGATTAAAGACGTTTTGAATGGTGACATATTTCGGAAATCAAAGGGACTTTTGAATTTTTTTTTTTCCGGAAGTGCTGAAGTAAATTCAGGAACTCTTCCGAGGCGTTGGTGGTAGCTGTTCTGTACTAAAAAAATGAGGCAGAGATTGGGGCCGAAGTGTGATTTACTCCAAAATCAGAGGGTGACCCCCCCTAACCCGACCTCGTCGTTTCAAGCATTTCTTAAATATTTAGCGATTATTTATTTTGGTCAAGAAATGTCATTTTACGTATTTATCATACTTGTTTCACCCATATTTCGTAAATTGCCATCTTTTTTGCATCATTAATAGCGATTGATTTTTTTTCTGTTGTAAGTAACTATTTTTATGTATTAATATAAAATCAATGAATAAGTTTTTTTCGTTTTTTATAGAAAAGTTGTAAGGATTTTCTATTATGCAATTTTTCAAATTTCAGAAAATTATTGTTAAATTGAAAAATTTAATTTGAACTTGTTTGTAAAGCTTCATAAAAGATTAAACAATCAAATTGTTGAATACTATGTGTGCAAACATCAGATCAAGTAGTATATGCAGTGGTTGGAAGTAGCGCGCTACAAGTAGCGACGCTACTGTAGTAGCTACATTTTTTAGTAGTTTGTAGTGTAGCGCACTACTTTTCAAAAAAAGTAGTGTAGCGAGTAGTTCGATACAAAAAAAAGTAGTTTGTAGCGATTTCTAAAAACTACTTTTCAATAAAATTTCAAAAAAAAAAAAAAAAAAAAAAAGAGAAGAAGACAAGGAATGGAGGTTTCAAACGAATCTGACTTGTGTGACCAATCAGATTCGGAAGACTCTGAAAATTACGAGCTGACCTCAGATTGACGCCATACGTTCTATCTGTTTGACGCCATTAGTTTGTTTAGCATCGAAATTTTCACATTTCCCCAATATTCACCTTATGGCTTAGAAAGAAAAGAATAAGAGATAACTGCCAATGTAGTACCGAGTTTCATGGGCGCCGATATGGAAGGCACGTTTTGGCCCAAGCCCCCCCCCCCCCCCCCGTCTGCTTTAGAATTTACCTCTTTCTTTTAGTACGTTTTTCTTCGCAAAAATGTAAAAACATTTCTTCTCCAGCCATTAATGAATAAGTTATTAAAAATGTCAATTTTTTGATAATTCTAATCTGTAATGAAATCGGTTTCCATGTGAAAATATCCTACTAAACCATGAGAAAAATATCTGACCCCCCTCCCCCTAAAACTTTGTATATGGGCGCCCATGCCGCGTTTGTGTTTTCTGGCAGCTGAGAATGTCCCGTGGATGAACATTTTAGATTTCAATGAGACTATTGTGCCAATATCCACCTAGTATGGAAGCTACTGTAAATGTTATGGAAGACGATGATATTGAACTGCCTTTTTTTTCTGGCCGGCTAGCAAATGTTACAGTATTATAGAAATATATGGTCACGGGAATTTTTCGTTTCTTATAAATTTGCTCCTTTTCAAAAAGCTTACGGTATCAATGTCACCTGCATATTACTGTCGAATTTCAACGCGAGGGATGCGTTCCAAGGCTTCTAGCGTAGGTTGAAATTTTGCGTCGTGGAAAAGGGTACGATTTTTTATGAGTATACCAATCATTTTGAGACACTTGAAAACGTCCCTCAAACTGTTTTAACCCATTTCTTAACTTCCTATTACCGAATTTAAACAGAGAATAGAAAAGTGAAATCTCACTGTATTTTTTAAAAAGCTGTGTTATTGAATCAAAATACTGTTAGGGTACAAAAAATCAGTGGGAGAGAATGGCATAAAATGAAACGGTACGATACCGTAATTATATTCGACACATTTTTTAGTAGTTCAAGCATATCGAAAATCTGTAGTTGTCAAAGAATAGTATTTTTCCTTTCAATTTCAAACTTTAGATAAACAGCTGCTTATGTGAACTTATGTTTCATCAAACTCATATTTAGAATGAAAAAAATGCGGAGTGGCGATTTGTAAATTAACAAAGCGATGTTCCGACTAGTACGGTTGGAGAACTTCCGCTTTCAGTGATGCTAAAGGGAAAGTCCATTCACGAAACTAATATTTGGTAGCCAGTAGAGTAGGTGATACTTAAGCCCCGCGATCCCTACACGAAAACTTTCGTGCTACAGGGTGAGGAATTCGCGTTAGCTCTAAAATTCATTACTCGAGTAAAGCTCGCTATATAGACGTTTCGTGTAAATCGAATCACGCTGTTGCGCGAGTCCACTGTAGTTTAAAATTGCACATTGAAGTAAGCATTCTTAGTTATCTTTCATATTTCAGATATTTATTAATATTTGATTATAAATACTAGTACAGTTTGGAGTATTTTCCCATTTGTTTATTTTTTCTTTTTCACTGGTTGAATGTTGATATATTAACATAATAAAAGTCGATTATTAAATATTTAAGTTTTTGAGGTTATTCGGTGAAATTGAAAAAATGTTCTTATTTCATTTTATGAGTGGCGTAAGAAAGGAGATGTTGTTTTAGTCCGGACCTCCAGCTTGAAGCTCAAAATCAAATAATTAGTTCCTCTAAAAAAAAAAAAGTTCCTATAAAATTAACTGATATAATGAATATTAAAGTTTTTCTCTTTTGTTTAAAATATGATTTTCATGATCTAAATCATTTATATATATATATATGTATGACTATATAAAATTTAAAACAAATTATGAACTGCATCAAGGGGCGTGCACAGAAATTTTGGAGCACGTCACAAATGACTTTTCCAGGGCCCCTCCATATTTTTTACCCCTATGTTTACATATAAATTTATTTAAACCCCTAATTTTAAAAATATTGGGCCCCTTTCAGACTCGGGCCCGGACCACACACAACAGGTGTCCCTTCTCCTCTCCTCCCCCCGTGCACGCTCCTGATTGCATCTATTTACACTTTCAAGTAGCCGAGTTGCACTTCTTGTCTTGAATGAAATATTCACTGATAGGAAAAGATTAAAATTTTTGAGGTTGATTTCCTTCAACTTTTAAATCCTTTCTTGCAGCAAATATTCGTAAAAATCGTTTAAAATATTTGAAATGACAAATTGGCTCAGCAAACGACGGAAAAAATAAATATTTCTTGGTAATATTCCATGTTCAAATGATTCAGTTTATTATTCTAAATCATTTTTTGAATTTTCGTTCAATCCTCAAACGGTGTATGCTTTTTATTTATTAATATTTTTAAAAGTAGCTAAAAAGTAGCGAAGTAGCGACTACTTTTCAAAAGTAGTTTGTAGTTGCTACATTTTGGAAAAAGTAGTTGTAGTTATAGTTAACTACATTTGTAATAAAGTAGTTGTAGTTGTAGTTCGCTACAAATAAAATGTAGTTTTTCCAACCACTGATACAGTATATGTATTCAGTTATTAACTTGGTGTAAATATTGAGTTTGTTTATTGTACCTGCGTTTTAAGAACCTTGCTCTTTTTATGGCTATTTTTTTCAGCAAAATGTATGTCACTGTTATAGCTTTTATGAAAAATGCAAACTTTTCTATTCATAAATTTTAAATAAGTATAAAAATATTCCTATTTTGATTTAATATTGTAATTTATCTGTTACCTTTTTTGTTTAATTTGATGACTAAAAAATGTCTACGTGCAATCTTTCCACCTTAATTGCGTAATTTGTTGACGGTTTCATAGTTCTATTCTTATTATATATTTTTTTTGAATGATTAAACAACGTAATTTAATTTTTTTTAACAATGTTTAGTGTACCTAAATCCATACATTATTGCAACATTACTGAAATCTTAGTTATATGCTCAATTAAAAAAAACAAAAACAAATCAATTGGTTATTAAACAGTCTCTTTGTTTTCCTTCCTTCTTTTTTTGGCTATTGTTCTTTCTCTTTCATCATACAGCAGTCAAAAAAGGAGAAGCATAACTACACCCTATACAGATTGTACGTAGTGCGATGCAAAAGTTCGGGGACAAGCTGTTCAAAATCTTACTCAGAATAGTTCACATTACCGAAGCACATCCACCTTCAAAAGATCGCCTTAAGGGACTATGTACTTCTGCCAGTGTTCATATAACTTTTGGAAACACTCCTGGAAGCCATTTTTCGCTACCTTCTATGATGCAGCTTCATCTTCTCCTGACGGAAAAAAGCGGCGTCTATGCAAATGTTTTTTTGCTGGGAACAGGTAAAAGTCACACGGAGCTAAGTCCGACGAAACGTTATGTTATATGTTTGTCATATCAGAGTATTGACCAATCGAACCGTGCATCCTCAACATGAAAGTCGCCTTCTTCCCCACGATGAAGTTAAAGCAGCAGCGCAAGAGGCCTTACAGGCATTTGCGAAAAATGTCTTCCAGGAGTACTTCTAAAAGCTATACGAACGTTGGCAGAAGTGCATAATCGTTCAAGGTGACTATTTTGTACATAGATATATGCTTCGGTAATGTGAACTATTCATGGTAAGGTTTTATACAACTTGACCTCGAACTTTTAGATCATACTACGTACGTATGAGTTTTCAATTTACTATTTCATAACGTTTTTGAGTGACTCAAGTTTACGCGCATGAAGACATCACAAGAGAATTTGCGATAATTAACTGAGGAGGCGTTCAAAATGGATATTTGGTTATCTATATGTTCTTACGTACATATGTATGTACAGATGTGCCGAAAAAACTTGTGAAGTATAAATTTGGTGATAGTAAAATAGAAATTTAGGTCGAAATCTGATTTTTTTTTTTTTTTTTTGTGATTACAATTCTTTATTCGTAGAAAGGAAGCAAAGTGAAATGAATCAATGATCCTTTAAATCCCTGACAATCTTATCAATCTATTTCTGTTTGATTTTTTTTTTTTTTTTGCCATCGGCCAACGGCATCGGCCATCGGCCATCGGCCATCGGCCATTTGGAGGAAAACAATCGGCCATCGGCCATCGGCCATCTTTGAACAATCGGCCAACAATCGGCATCGGCCCATCGGCCAAAAAATGCCATCGGTCGAGCCCTATTTTGGTTATCATAACGTGGAATTGTGGTAAACAGCAAGTGTAAGCATTCAGAGTGCCAGTGAAGTATGCGCATAAGTTGATCATTTGTGATGTCATAAAGACTATGCCTTGTTTGAAAAATCGGACATTAAAAAAATTAATTAAAAAATAACTGCTGGGAAAATGAAAGTATTTTCTGGGTCCATATTATTATTATTTATTTTGCACATTCTATCAACTCCAGTGACTAAAAGTAGTACTTTTGACTGAAGAAAACAACCCCACTGTTTATTCAATTAAGAACAACATTCCTAATATCAGCTGGTCTTAAAACTTTTACTTAAATTTGCATTGATAAGTTTTTGTTCAATAATGATTAAGTTGCAGAACATTAATGAAGAAACTATTCTTAAAATGTCTCAAATACAGTATACTCTCGATATCACAAAGTCGAAGTGACGGTAAAAAAAGTTTGAGATATTAAGTTTTCGAGATAACAAGGGTATAATCATAATTTAATATATTTTAAAAATTAGTCACACTAGTTAAAAATAAGTGGAAACATAAATTGAAAGCTTAAAAAAGGATACTCTAAAGTAGCAGCAAAATGTAGTGATTTACCACACTTAAACTGATCAAAGATTTGGATTACTAAGTTACAGAATGGTTTCAAACGAGTTTCGAGTGCTCCGGAACAAAAGAAGTTAGACAAAGGATTTCACCATTCCCTGCGTCTCTAAAGGGGTTTTCCGTTCATCTCCCGTTTTCAAGGAGGTGAAAATAGGGTCAAAAGGTCCAACGAAATGGCATGAGAAGGGGGCAAAAAGCTTTAGGTACATTTCTTGGACTTAAATTTTCTGAATCCCCTAGGCTGCACAATGAAAGTGACAGAAGATAAGCTTCGCCTAATCATTTGTAACCCTTGAGAGAAATAATGAAGGGGTGTAAAACTTTTGGAAACATTCCTTGAGTGGCTTCAAGACAATAAACTGCGGTTTTTCCGAAAAAGTCATATTTGACTTCGAAAAATATTCCACATAACAAAGTTTTGATTAAAAACGCTTCAACATAAGAATGAAAAATAACATTAGAAAAATATGCAAATGGGGAGAAATAATTTTTCGTCATATCAAGTTTTTCGAGGTGTACTGTACTTGAAAGACATAGCACAGAATTAAAATATAAATGTCAAAGGCACCAAAAACTAAGCCTTTTGACTAGGTTAACACTTTTTTACTCTTGGTTCTTCTTTCCTGGTTTATTTCTGCAAAGACACTGAAAGAAAAGAAAAGAAATTATCACAAGACAATAAAACTAAACAGAGAAGGGTGAAGCAGTATGCCTTTTGTTTAATAAATTCTTGCCCTTTTCCATACCTTGAGTCAATTAAAGGTGAGCATTTTTGAAAATAAGAAGAAAATATTTGAAAAAATTGGCTTCTATTTTAAGTGACTAAAAAAACTTGAAGGTAAAAAATGTTAACATAGTTGCAACCGTCCATAAATAATCAACATTCCAAAAGTGATGTTATTTTGTTGTGTTTACCTATGCATTTTTAAAAAACACTTAAAGTAGGTTACAGTAATTTTAACTTTATGTGGGAACTGTTCACATGTGCCCTTAGATGTTGTTCATAGGATTCCTACCATTCACCTTAGAACAAATTGCAAAAGTGTAAAATCTAAATTTACTAAAAAAAGGAAACATTTTCATTAATTTACTTGAATGTTCATGTGGTTAGACTGGTATTGAGATCACTCAAACAATTTTCTAGATTTTTTGCAAGTCAATTTTGCACTGGCAAAAAATTTGAATTCTGAAGTCTCACATTTGAGGTTTCATATGCTAGTGATTAATCTTTTGAAGTTACATCATACCACATGCAACTTTCGACTGTAAACAAGACTAATAAAAAAGGTTGAACCAATTTAAGCAGGAAATTTTCCTTTTTTTGAAAAAAAGTGAGGTGAAGTTACGAAAATTGTAGGATATTTAGTATAAATTTGAAGATATTAGGAATTATAGGATTTTTTTAAAATTAGAATAATACCTACACCTGTAATAGTAATAAAGATGTGCTAGGAGATTGAAAAAATGTTCCATAAGAGACAATGACAATTAAGGGCTGGAACAAATAGATAAAATTCTACTGGACAGAAGTTTTTTTTTCTATCATATTCTTTCAACAAAACAAGATTGCAAATTTCTTTACTAAATAAATGTTAAATGCGTACTTAGAGAATGTGCTTTCTTTTACTAGAAAGGTGTTTATTTTTGGATGAGTCTAGGTAAATACTTCCCAAACAAACATACCCAAATATTAACTATAACTTACTTAAATTATTAAAATTAAGTCACACATGCATGACAATAACATACCGCTGAATGAACTAATTCAGAAAATATATTACTTGCATGTATTGATGCTTTCCATCCAAAAATATTAAAAACTCTTCTGAATTTTAATATTGTCCCCTATAAACAAACATTTAGCAAAAATGCATTTTGCTAAAATTATGCAAGTGATGATTTCAAAAGTTTTAGGACACAATTTTTATAAAATTTTAGTACATTTTTAAGACAACAAATATCAAGTTTTTTTCTTTAATTTAAATGTAATTCATTAGCTTGATTTTCATATTGGATTATAAAACGTTTCAAATTCTTGAAAACTACAACAGAATGCATTCAATCTTTTATTATTTAACACAGTGACACATTATGAAGTAGAAACATATACCAGTAGAATAAATGTCTGTTCAAGTGCTTCTTTACTTACCTTGTTATTGTTTCATCAAAGTGATTTAAAGAATGAGAAAGAAATATCCTTAATAAGGAAAGATTTAAAGTAGGCTGCAAGCCCAAAATTTTATGTATACTTAACTTTTATCAGATATGTCCCTGTAAATAACAGATAAATCATTTAAAGATGCAAATGAATAATTGTTATTACCGCAACTAAAACTAAGAAAATCTCCGCTTTCAAAATTTTATCTTGGAGTGAATTTGGGGCAAAAGATTTGAATTGCGTCATTACAACTAATTTGTTTTCAGTAGAGGACGAAGAACATGGAATTAAAAATACAGCTTGATTTTTCAATCTACTTTCAACCTCTTATGTCTTGCCACTAGTGGTGTTCCCATTGGGTATGCTCCACATACCCTATATACTCTCAAACATTTTAAAAACATATAGCTTATACCCTCAAGCTTCAACTCAATATATTTATTCTAACTCAACTCATTATATTTATTTTATTTCAATAAGCTATAATACTCTTCACTCCCCTCCCCTCGACCACAAAACTACAATTTGAGAGGAGGGAATGCTCCCCCATTTTTCATTTCTTTTGAAAAGAGAAAAATTAAAAGTATCATATTCTAATTTTTTGCAGAAGAGAAACGACTGCAAGAGTTACAAAGTATATAGATAAAACAAACAGCTTTATATTGAGCATATGTTTTGGTTAACTACAACCCCCCCCCCTTTCATCAGGAAAAAAAAACAGCAGCAGCATAGGCTTTTCTCTTTTTTTAGAAAAAATTTCTTAGGGTCTACCAAGTTTATTTTATCCTACAATATAGGCATATCATCATGAAAAGTGTCATTTCTGGGTTGATTTTTAGGAGAATTCCTACCCTTGCACTAAGTACTTGCAGAGCAAGATAATACACAGAAAGTAGTATAGCTCCATTCTAGATGTCAGGTGCGAGAAAAAAATTATTTCTACTTGGTGATTTATTCTTGAACCTATCTAACAATAATACTTTTTCCTGAGTTACAGCAAAAAGTATATATCTTTAAAAACTGCATGTCATGTAGAGACTCCCAACTGAAGAGATTTTTGTTCAGCAGACTGCATATTACACATGTTCTATCCAGTTCATACAGGGTGTATGAGTGACATTTTAAAAAATTAAGATGCATTAGCAATTATCAGAAAAGAAAGAAAGAAGAGAAAATACATTCACATATTATTTCCTTCTTAAGTCTATCTAGCTTTGAACCGCCATATACATAGGATGAACTCACAACAATATATATTTATTTCTAACCCTGAATTGAACTCTTTCTTCTTCTTTTTACTGATATTTAAAATTTTCTCCCCCTTAAATGTATTAAATGGTAAGATTGTTGAAACAGAGAAAGGGGGGAAGGAAATTTTGTACCGGCAAAAATTATGAAACACCCAATTCTTGGGGAAAATTTCATTGTTCTCATTTGATTCTTAACAATTAGAAGGCTAGTAAAATCGAGCTCAGGTTCTATTGGATAAAAAAATCACGTACACCATTAAATTACTTTTTTCTCATTACAGTCAACTCTCAATAACTCAAAGTCCCTAGGGACAAGCTAAAACCTTCAAAGAATCGGTAGTTTGAGTTATCAGAAGTTCTTTCTCAGTCTTTTAAAGAATAATTTGTATTTTCTTCTTCAGGAACAGTGCATATTGGATAAACTATAACACAGATAGTTGGAACAAAATTAAATATAAGTACAACATAGAAATATTTTTACAGAGAGAATAATTAAAAAGATACTCTGAAAAAGGAAGTTAGTTTCGCCTACTTAGGCTTTTTATTGCATTTTAAAATGTCATTAAATTTGTATGCTGTGGGCTCAATTTTTCTTTTCTCTTGATCAATCTTATTGTCTTCAAAAGTCTTTTTGTTCTCAAAGCAGATTCTTTGAGTCATCCAGAAAAAACCTTTTCCAATTTTGACCAAAATTTTAAGTCTCTCTAAGACTAGCCAGCAATAAAATTTTTAACTGTCAGCCACAGCAAAAAATATCCGCTACTTTTCCTAACACAATCTTGCAACACTACGCGCTTTAAGAAGCAGTACTGTATAAATAATCAACCTTAAGCAACTTGATAAGCAAAGCAATGAGTTAAAGAGAATTTTTTTTTTTTAATTTCTTACATCGACTGCATTTTTATGCCTAAAATGAAAACTAAATTTTCGTAAAAACTTTTTATGAAATTTTTTTTTTAAGCCATAAAGTTTTCCCAAGAAGCGCTCACCAAAGATCCAAATGAAACATTTTATTTTAATTCAAGTATGTATTTGTTCAGAGTGACATGCATTAGCATTTGAATGAATTCAATGTTGTAACCCAATTCTTAAATCCGACAATTTCAAGTCCAAAAAAGTAAAAAGTTGCTCATAACACAAATGGATCATTGACAAATACTATGCTTCAAGTTCGAAATTTTACATTATTTCAGAATTGGTGCATTTGAATTTGATAAATTCCTGATCCGGCAAATGAGTGCTGATCTAAGTCTAATTTTACTCTTGGAAGATTGGGGAAAAAAAACACCCAAGTATTCATAATTGAGACAATAGCGGAAAGGAAAATCAGTGTGGATAAGAGAAAAATAAGCAATAAATACATCATCTCTAAGGACTCGAAAAGTAAGAGGTATCAACTATTTGTGACATCAAAATTGAAATTTTAAAAAAATAACAAGTTGTGGCCCAACCCAGAAACACTTTTGACAAAACTAATGACGAAATCTTTTGAAGTTATTTATTGAGCTCATATGAATTATGGTCACAGAAGAATAAAATTAGTTCACATTCAGTGGCGAATCCAGGGGGGCGGCTATGAGGCTGCGGCCGGCTCCAGACTATAACTAATTTTTTTTTCTATTAGAATTTTTTTTATTGTGGTTCATCTTAAGGTAAAATAATAAAATATATAATTTCCTATATTCATCCTATCTTTATCATTTTATTCGTTTCCCTCAGGTTTATACACTAATTTGCTATAGTAATAGAGATACTTGTTTTCCGAAATTTCCTGTCGAATTTCGGAAATTTTTCCCTGCCTTTAAAAAAAAATTATTTACTCAAAAAGAAGAAAAACAGAAAAAAAATTTCAGACCTCCTTAATTAATGCGCTTAGTGTCAATTCTCAGAATTTTATCTTCGTTTTCCCTTTTTGTAACTATTAGTCCACGATTTTTCTTACTTACATTTAGTGACTTGTATTTGCCATGGACAATTTTCATAATCAACAAGAATTGTTAGTTTTGCCTTCAAATTGCTTAGAAATAATGTCTAAAAATTTTATTTTTTAAAATTTTATTTTTTACTGACATTTAAATTTTAAAATTTTATCACTAAACACCAAATTTTAGATAATTTCAACTGTGACTCCGAAAATTTCATTAGCCCTTGAAACCTCCTGAAAAACATTTTTTTTTCAAATGACTTCGTTTACATCAATGAACTTTTGGCGATGTCAAGGAGACATACATTTTTAATGATCTCAGCCACCCCCAGAACTAAATCCTGAATTCGCCACTGGTCACATTAGAACATATTTTTTCACTATGGACTATTGGAAATGCTTTTCTAACTGTAAATATTCAATAAACATCATTCAAGCTAAATTTTAACTCATTCCATTCATAGGTTAAGTACCCTAGAGTTAAAAATGACTCGTCTGACATCTATATGGCTTAGAGATGTAAGGAGTATTTCACCTATCTTTTAAATATGAAGTCGAACTTGGGTCACTACTAATTTGCCCGATTGCGAATTAAAGAAATTTAAATGCACAAATTCCGAAATTAAATTTTAGAATAGGGTTGTTTCTATCAGTCAAAAGTACTACGTTTCGCCACTGAAGTTGATAGAATGAGCAAAAAAATAACACGGAGCAAGCAAAATCTTTTTTTTTAAATGGATAATTTTCAATTATTTTTTTAAATGTACAATTTTTCAAACAAGGCGTTGTCTTTATGACGTCGCAAATGATCAACTTTGGGGCATACTCCAGATAGTGGTGCTGACGCTTGCTGTCTACCACGTTTCCAGGTTATGATAATTCAGAAACCAATTGAATATCGTTCTCTATGCTTGCCATCAACCATATCAGCGCCAGCAAATGTGAGTGAACATGCAAATTAAATATTACACTCTGCGCTAATAGCATTTCATCATTTGTGATGTCATGAGCAGAAAGAAGCAAAAAAAAAGGAAAAAATTGAATTTGCACACCATTAAAATATTTTTTTAAATATTAAACTTTGCAATTATGTATTTAAAATGGTCGAATCCTATATTTTTAAACATGCTTTTATAGAAAAAAATACTTTTAAAATTTCAGAAGCAACCCCATTGGCACATTTACTCATGATCCATTCATGTTGTGGGCATTTGTTTTCAGACATTGTCCAACTTTGACGCTGGGTTCCAACATAAATATAATATGAACTTACCAAAAAGTCCGGAGAAAGGTGTTAAGAGGACAATTTTACACATCATCAACATCGGGAAAATCTAAAACAGATTATCAATTAATATGTAAATAAGCAATTTTTTAGCACATAGTTTTTGATAGTTTCATTTTAATATGAAATTGTTTAAAAAATAACTCATTTTTTCAAGAAAATTATGAGTGTTTAATAGAGATGTACAAAGTACTTGGTCAATTCGCCAAATATTCATACTTGGGCCAAATTTTGATGAGGTACTCAGCTCAGTGTAATACATAGATTTCTTTGCCCCCCCCCCACGCTTCCGTATGTATTTTTAAAAATTTTAACATAGTGTTATTTTATTTTAGAGCGTGCACCCTCCCCTCGGGAGGATGCTATGTATGCTACTGACTCGGCCAATACCAAGTAGTTGTAAAATATTAAATATTGTTCAATACACATTTTTCAATTGATAAAAAAGTACAAGTATTTGTAATGACAAAAAGAAAAGGATGTCTACATCCATAAGCTTACATTTTATGAATTGAAAAAGCATTCTTTGTAACGTCAAAACATGTGTCAGTTGTGCTCCTGAACATCTGTTTTTAACATTGTTTTATTGCTTAAAAACATTATTCATGTTTGGCGGATGATTAGAACTATAATAGATTCATATTAATTCCAACTTGATTAATCATATTTTTTATTTATTTATTTATTTTTAATTAAAAAAAAACTTTTTTGTTAAGTTTTTGACATAAACATAATATTTTAAATAAAATCGAATTTTAGCTGGAACTTGTTTTGAAAACTATTACATGGAGGTCTATATACGTATTCAATATGAGTTTAAAATTTATCACATGTATGTCATTCGTTCATTTAAAGCATAATTAGTACTTGGCGGAGTACTCTGTACTCTACCAAAACGGTATTTGGTACATCTTTATTTAATAGTTCCTATGACTGTAAAACTTCAAAAATTAAAATGCTGCAAAATTTAATTCATACTAAGTGTTTCCTTCCATATATTATTGATCACCTTTTCTATTATTTACGAAATGAAGATATGTTTTCGGGAGCTTATTTTATAGACAAAATGAGCAGTTAAATCAACTTTTGAACACTTGATAGGATAATATGAACTTATATTTTTCTGGTTAATGTTTCATACTTAAATGAATTAGTTACAGTAAGGTTAATATATCAATGTGTTGTAAGACTAAAATCCAGTATTCAGTGCGTCCATGGTTAAAAATCTATAATGATGCTAAAATTATATATATTCAGTTGATGTTGTTTCAACATTACATTACATGGCTTTTTCATAAATTTGAATACTAAAAAAAGCTAGCAAAGAACTTCAATGCAAAAAGGAATAATCAACACATGGCCTAATGGGGCTGGATATTAAACCCATAAAAATGTTTCCTTAATATTCTGAAAAAATATCACTGACACAAATAGTAAATATTTTATAACAGTGGAATTGTTGGCAGAAATGGATCTTTTCTTAGTGTTTTAGCTACATTTTGATTTTTATTTAAAATGCTATATAACTTTATAATTAGTATTTCTATTCCAATTATCACTTCATTCGTTTACATAAACAATTATCGTTCATTTGAGCTTTCACCTACATATATGCATTATTCGTTTTACATGCAAATTTCTGAAACCAAGTTTTGAAACCAAAAATAATGCTAAATGAAATTTAATTCATTTGGACTGAATTCATTTCAGATTAATATCCTGTTTGATTTCCAACTGCAATTTTACTATGACAAGAAAAATCTTTAGTTGTTATTGAGGAAAAGATATTAAGTGTTGATGGCTTCCAGCTGCGAAAGCGCACCGAAACAAGAATTATATTAATTCTATCTTCCATGAAAAATTTAAAAAACAGAAAGTTTCTCTTGTTAAAGCCTTAATCACAAAACGGTAAAAAGACATTTGTATCAGCAATTCATTTTCAGCAAGTCTAGAAATATTATAGTTAAACACCCTCGCTTGAATTACCTTGCCTACCCTCGCTCATTAAGGGGGGGAGGCAACACCGGGGGGGGGCACATCCCAAGAAACCAAATAAATAAAAACAAAATAAATTATTAAAAACTGTGATCAAGTCTTTTAACAGTTCAATATATTTTTGCAATATTTTGGTACAAATGTGAGAAAATTTTAAAATCATCACATATTACTAAAGCACATAAGCAAGGAATGGGGTGGGGGTGGGGGGGGACTCAATGTAAAGTTATGAGACACAGGGCCGTAGATAGGGTGAGGACCATCGGGACAAATCCTCCCCCGAAATTCTTGGATAAATATTTTTTTAGATTCTGAATTCCAACTATGCTGCCATTTAAAAATTAATCACTAAAACTTTTTTTTGCTTAAGTTTATTTTCCCCATTATTTTTTCGTCCTATACTTTTTATTATGTCCATACGTTTTTATCCTCACTTAACCATTTTCATCTATTCAAATATTCTCTTACTCAGCCTGAAAATAATTTTTAATTAGCCGCCTGTAAGGCAGCTGGAGCATCAAAGAAGTGGGAGATCAAAGCAGCTATTTTGTCTTTTTTTTTTAAATCAAAGCATTCGACCTAAATAAAAGATATCTATATCTGATCTATTTATTTATTTTTTGGATCATTTTTTAATTTCTTTTTTTAAAGAAGTCTTTATTTTTTTTACAACTTGGTCGATCACAGAATGTTAATGACTCTTATTACGAATAAGACTTTTAAAAGAGGGGAAAAGGACATTTTTAAAACATCAATAAGAAACGTAACAAATTTACATGATCAAAACTCATTTTTAACCCAATAATACTTTTGATTAAATGCTTGATTTTAGTCGATTTTAATAAATTAAAAAGTAAATTATTTATGTGTTTTGATGCAAAAAATTTTACCTTCTAGTTGACGCATTTGTATCCTTTAAGTTTTTTTTTTTTGATTGCTTATTGCTTTCATTTGACTGTTTTTGGCGCGCTATCATTTTTCCCACCGGCACGGCACCACCCTCTGCCAGCACCACCCGTCGCGTCGGCCGGCCTCACGATGCTGCTCCTCTAGCGAAAATCGTCTCCAGGTTGCGTCCATATCCTACACACACACGCATACATACACGCACCAACACACATGCACACACAAACACATACACAAACACCACCATACACACACATACCCCTACACACAAACACATACACAAACACCACCATACACACACATACCCCTACACACAAACACATACACACACGCATGCATACAGACACCTACACATACACACAACTGCCATTCATGCCTGCACACAGACAAACACATATGCTTACACACACATACACATACCCCGCCCCCACGCACACAAACACTCATACACACAACTACCCACACACTCATGACTGCACACAGACACAAACACACATGCCTACACACATACACATACCCCCTCCACACACACATGCAAACACACACTCGTGATTGCGAAAAACACAATTTGAATTCAAGATGACAGAATTCAAATAATTTTTTTTTTATTAATTTATTTTAATTTCTACGAATAACAACTATGTCTGTATAAACTTGCTTCTTGCAATTGATTAGATTTCAATTAACAAGTTGAAGAATCTAGTTTTAGTTAACTACTTGGGTTTTCAAGAAAACAATTTTAAGTATTCTCTCTCCCCCCCCCCCCCCCTCTTTCAAACTTTTAAATACTTGTTATCTACATTAATGAATTTAATACATAATTTTTTAAGGAAATGAATATAAAAAAATGTGTATCAATCATTAAAAAAAAGCATTATTTTGAGAAATTTGAATCATTATTCTAAGCACTTTTTTTTTTTTTGAGTAGTCAATTGTAGATTACTTTTTAATTGTGACTTTTTATTTTTTTGCCCGAAAGTTATTCTAAGAGGCCCCTTGCAAGCATTTGTAATAGCGAACATGTAATAAACACTGTATGATGCATTATAGACCGTATGTGTTTACATCCGTATAAGTCTTATTTTGCTCAGTTGGGCAGTCATCAGATAGTGGCCTGGCAGTGAGAGATCTTATACAAAAATATCATTTTTATCTGATGAATAATTCTGGTGTAATATAAATTAATTATTAGACATTTATCAACTAAGTTGTTAATTAAAATAATTATTTGATAATATTTTTTTATTGAGCAATCAAAATTGCTAATTATTTTCATTTCACCGTCCGTGATGTTGTGGTTCAGTTTTCAACCCCACCGTCCTCTGCAGACGTAACTGGCCCCCGGTAGATGCTTCTCCTGATTGGTGGCGTCCATGTCCTAGACACACACACGCTCATACACATACACACACGCAAACGTGCATACACACAGGTCTATGCACACACACAAGCCTACACATATTATACACTCGTAACCGTCTAAGAGGAGGGACAGGCTTGGGGGGCCAGGAACCATATCTAGAAACAAGTGAGTTGGATAGTAACCAATGAGTAGGGTCCTATCGCAACTCGTGATTGCGAAAAACATAATTTGAATTTAAAATTTCAGAATTCAAATTAATTTTATTTTAGTTTAATTTTTGCAAACAACATAATAAACATATTTTTTTAAAAGCTATTTTTCTCCTGTATTACATGTCTCGAACCACATTTGCCCCCGACCATGTCTCTCCCCGAAAACATATCCTGGCTACGGCCTTGAGACTTGTTTCCTTGCTGATATAACTTATTAGTAAAATGAGTTTCTAAAAATCAGGATAAAAACTCCACACAGCTACCCAGAAGAGTTTAAACACAAGTTAAAAACTGTTAAACAATAATAATAAATAAATAAAACATTGAAATAAATGAATTCAAAATTTAAGTAGAAACATTGAAGCAGTTAAAAACATAAAACAATCACTCTTTGAGGGGCGGGCAGAGCAACTTAGTGGGCCTTTAGGGGCCCGACTGATTTTTAGCAGGGGGACCCAAAATTTATAGAGTTGGAGCTGTGAATTTAAAATGAAAATAAGAATCAAATTCTATGATAACAGAATATTTTCAATTTCATAACACAAGCAAAATATTTTACATCGATAGAGAATTTTAAAAGGTTCGTTCAAACTACTTATTTATTAATTATTTCAAATAATATAAACGAAGATTTATTCTTTCATATAGTTAAAGTTTCATAGTCCAGGTTAAAAAGAACATCACTCGACTAGCATACGAATTTGTATTATCATTTTCAACAAAAGCAACTTTGTATTAAAACGAAATTACACTGCTTAATTGAAATTTTTCAACAAAAACCTTTCTCAAGGCTTAATGGAAAGTTTACAAAATGAACATTGTCTCTCTACTGTAAAATCAATTTACGTCAACCACAATTTGACTTCCAAACAAGTCCCAAGGTTTATTTCTAACCTTTTTCAGTAAACTCAAATAAAAGTACATTTGTTGGTTTGCATAAGCCCTGTTATGTTCCTGCTCAATATAAATGGAAGCTTTGTTTTGTATACAAATTTAAATATGGCGGCGTTTACTCATCTGCGAAATTAACTTTTTTTCTTTCAAGCTATATTACGTACTGCTTTCCAGTAAAAAGGAACAATACATATTTTTGGAATCAAACTCTAAAATAAGTACTCACCCAATAACTAGATTATTCATATTGAAGGTACTTCTTGAGGTCACAGGACTTGTATTCACTTTTACACATGGCCGTTGTCAGGTCTCGGTTTTGGCGGGCAGTCGGCACGGCAAGTGTAGAATTTAGAATGGTAAAAATGAAAAAATGTCAACTGCGCATGCGCGCGCCTATTTGACAGAAAGTTTTCGTTTCACCTGAAAAAGGATAATTTTTCGTCGAAAAATGAAGGAAAATGTAGCGTAAAAAGACGGATTTTTTTGACAGTGTACTGTATTCTTTAAAATGTCCTTTTTACCGTTCTAGTCTTAGTTTCTGTACTGCAGAGCTTTAAAACGTTGGAGGGAATTGTGAATACCCCTCCTTCGAGACGGACAAGGTCGCGCGGACGATAGGAGATCGCGGGAGTTCACCGTGACCTTCCGAAAATTTCCTTATTCGGCACACTTTGCCGAACTATTTGGCAAAATTATCACCATTTGAGTTAGTAAGCAGTAAAAGGGATGTAAGTGATAAAATTTAAAACATGGAGGCAACCAGTACAAATGGTAGGTAAGCCTCTCTTTTGTCTTGGGGCAAGAAAGAATTCTAGTAGCCCTGGTACGTGTTGCTGTACGTACAGCATGATTTAAAAAACTTTTTAATGAAAGCCTCCCTTGGACAGCAATTTTAAACGCGTTTCACTCAAAACTTGAAAATGTCCACTTACATCCTTTGCTTCTCACTGCCTCATTTGGTAAAAATTGGATACAAAATGGCATCATTCGGCAAAATGTGGAGTTTTATTCGGCAAGTGTATCATCATTCAGTAAAATTTAGGGTTCCATTCGGCAAAATTGTCATGATTCGGCGAGATGTGGAACTTTATTCTGCCAAATTTTCATGTTTTGGCAAAATTTCGAATTCTATTCAGCAAATTAAGAATTTTCGCCTTCCCAAAAATTTGATTTCGGGGCGCCACAGAAGACAGATGCTTAATGTTAAAACATAAACATTTTTCCTTTTGAAATAAAAAACATATTCCACTTTCCTAAAAAAAGGAAAAGAAAAGAAATATAAATGGTTGTTCACTTTCATCATGAATAAAATAATCCCGTGTAAAAAGCATCATGAAACAATACACATTTGCATTCCGCTTAAGCAATAAATTTAAATTAACTGAATCTGCAAATCTACAAACACGAGGCAGGAAAATTTACGCAAGCGATTACTTTTCTTTAAAGAACAGTAACAGCAAATGACTCTCTGGTGAAATATTTCGTAAACTCTTGTGCAAATGGTTTTATGTGAGAAGAAATGTCAAATTGATTTTAAAGGAAGACGATACGAGATCAAAATATTTTGCGTATTCTTATGAGGAAATGTCTTTTCTTTCATGCACAACTGATAAAAAAAAATTGATTTTATTTCAAAAGTTTTTACTGTGGACAAAAAAATGAAATAAGAAATAATTAGCATATGTATGAAAAATAAAATGATATAAAATAAGCAAAGAGCGACACAAAATGCTTTGCAAAGGAAAGCCCGCATTCAAATAGATAAAACGGAACAAAGGAAAAAGTCTAAATATATTTTTATATTTATTTTTTATACCAACTAATGAGAAACATTATTAATTCTTTTAAACTTTTTTTTAAACAGGGAAGAGAGGACGGAGCACATGCAACTGACAGACACATTGAGGCATCTAGAATCCCTACTTTTAGGGTTTCTTTTTTGGGTTTCCATTTTGGGCATTGCATCGGATTATTTTGTTAGTAAAATTAGGCCAGTGTTCAATTTCGTATTAAAGCACTAGTTTTGGTGACATATTCTTGAGCAATCTCTTGATGCTTCTTTCTTTCTATTTATTCTTTAACTTCACCCATTCCTCTTCTATTACCCTTGGATATTGTTTTCAATTTGCAGTTCTGCAGTTCCAAAGTGGAAAACAGTAAAATCCCAAAACTTTTCAGTTATTTTACCACTTCCACATGAACATGTTTACACTACAGCCAAGCATTCTACGTGAATATGTTTGCAGAATAACCGAGCATGTCCCTAAGGGATAATGAAACACACGAATTTGCTCCTTAGACGATTATATTCAAAGCTTCATTTCAATGAAGAAATAGCCAGTTGTTTCATTAATACAACAATCATAAAACTGCACATTTGTTTCTAGATATTCTAGATTTTCCACAACAAAATTATTTTGACACACGAAATTTGATTTTATATTCATGAAAATCCTTTCTAATTGTCTCTAAAGCTTACAGCATGGAAAAATGTAAATAAAACATCTGCATTAAACATGTCCAACCTTATTTGCTATGAACGGAGCTTTAGCTCTTGAAATAAATTCATTATTTCCATGTATGAAAGATATTAAGCAATATATAGCAACTAAAAAGTTGAAAAATATGAATGTCGATCCATAAATATGGTTCTCAAAGCGCTCTAGCAGCACCACGGCTGTTCCCCCACTCGCGATTCCCCCGGTCGCTCTACACACTACTTAGTTCAGTCTTGGCTCATCAGTAATACGAAATGAAGGTTTCCATTCCGTCAAGTGCGATATTCGTTCCGTATTTCGCTTTTTTCACTCTTAAGTGCAATTATATTATTATTATGACACATTAATATTAATCGTCAGTTGACTGAGGTGTATGAAGTGTGTGGACATAAGTGTATGTCCGTTCAACGCGTGTGAAAGTGCTGCGGGGAAATTAATGACAGTTATGAGAAAGTTTGCGTTGAAGGAAGGAGTGGAAGACCGTTAGACTTTTAGTGAACTGTCTCGAATCATCCACCTTAGAGTCCTGACCTCGCGCCTAGTGATTATGACTTGTTCCACAAGTTAAAGGAACATTTGAGGGGTCAACTCTTTTCGAGCGACGATGAAGTCATGAAGGAGATTAA
This sequence comes from Uloborus diversus, assembly GCF_026930045.1. Lineage (NCBI taxonomy): Eukaryota > Metazoa > Arthropoda > Arachnida > Araneae > Uloboridae > Uloborus > Uloborus diversus. Next base: position 71,485,690 of record NC_072731.1, on the reverse strand, counting down.
ACGCTTTCGCAACGAGTTGGCAGCCAAGTTCTAGCGCAAGCACAATTTCTGAAATCGTCTTTCGAAACTAACTGGGTAAAAGTCAGTGCATTCTACCTTTATCGCAGGTATGAAACTATGGGTGACATAAAAGGTTAAAGAAATACATTATCTAATACGATGCAGCATTGTTTTCATGCCGGTGTTTTTTTTTTTTTTTTTTTTTTTCGATACTGAAATACAGGGCATACTTAAAATGGTAAATTTCGCAGTCAATTACTGTTTTTGTTTCATTTTAAGGATAGTATTCTGAACTTTCGAATCTGGTAACAATCTTTTCAAGAAGTATGCCTTGTGTGGGATAAGTACTGCTTGAAGACCTTCAAAAACAACATATAAATGTTGTCTGACAACCATTGCAGAAACGCATCCTACAATTTTAGAGCGTACATTTAATATGATTTTTTTTCCAATTATAGCTTACATTTTCAACTTTCAGTTTCTTTCATTAAACATTCAGTTTATTTCTCGTAGAGCCTAATTCGAGTTATATGTTGAATGGCCTGTTACGTCCTTCACATAATGTCATATTTTAACTTCCACAATTTTTATACCACTACAATAAGTAATATTTCGTTTTATATTCTTTCTAAGAGCTACCTGAAATGCATTTGAAATGTTTAGTTTATATCAAATTATTTCAGTAGTTATTTTTGAGCGTGAGAAACGTTACAAACTGTTTGTGACATATGTAACCGCTTGAAACAAATGAGGGAGAGTGGTCTACCTTGGGATACTTTTCTTATTTTAATTTTTAACGTCCATTATTTAAATCAAATTTAAAATCTAAAAGTAACATTAAAATACCCCAAACTATTTCTATTTAATATTACTTTTTAATTCAGAAAGTTTGAAAACAAAATGGAATTCTTTTGTTATCAGCCATTTAAAGTAAGAATTCCAAGTTGTCCCGAGGTACAACATCCTATTGATACCTTAAGACACAGCCTGCTGTACTATTGGAAAGTCTTCATAAAATGAATAATGAAATATGAATAATGAATTAATGAATTATTATTTAACATTAAAGTGTTTGAAAGACTACATAAGATTAGAACATTTTTCCATGTTCCTAAACATATCTTAATTATTCAGAACCATGCATATTAGGCCAGAGCCAATAGCTTTGAAAAGGATAAAAGTCGAAAAAAATTAGAACAGGATAAAACCAGTTGGAAATGTAAGGAAATCTAATAACATTAATAGGAAAAATAAATTACGGGCGAGCTGAGTTCGGGAAGGGGGGTGTAGGGGGTTTAAGGAGGGAAACGGTTTATCACGATTTCTGGAAAAACTAAGAGTTCTATCGAAGAAAACTATATTACAAAGTTGTTGGTAATAAAAAGATCTACAACTTTTGTATTTTCACTTTTTTCTATAACCCCAAAATTTATGCAAAAAATTCAAAAAACCGACTTTTTGGTTTTTTATTTTTATTTCCCACAAAAAAAAAAAAAAAATTTCACTAAATTTAATGAAAAGTTACCTTATTATGTCTCAAATACACTGTAAATTTTTGGATTTGAAATATTTATTTTTTCTCCTTATTTTGATTCAATAATAAAAAAGCATCAGAATTTTCAATCAAAAAATATCACGTCAAAATATCTGATTTTTTTTAAAAATCGGAGCAAGTGTTTTTCTTTGGAATCTCTACTTTTTGATGGTATAAAAAACAATATACACTACTATGGAAGCTTTTCGCAAAAAATGAAAAAAATTAAAAAACTCGAATTTGAAAAAAAAAGTCATAACTATGCAAAAATTTTAAGCTCTTTATTAAAATGTACACTTTAATTACTCGAAAAATGAAATTTTCCATGTTACATTGACACAAACTGAAAATAAAAATATACTACAATAATTAAAAATTGCTGATGCTGACATAATTAATACCTCAATTGAAATTGCCAGAGATACTAATAAAACTATCATAGTTGTTGGTCAAGATATTGATCTTTTGGTCCTTTTGAATCAGTTGAATTCAAATAATTATGACATATCTTTTCTCAAACCCGAATCAGAAAATGTAAAAATCTTCCACCTACAGAAAGCGCAGCAGAACAACATTGTTACAGGGCTTATTATCAGCTTCAAACTTGGCTCGGTAATAAACTGACAGCAACAGATTGGGGGTGGAAACATCTTAAGGGCATTATGCCCAAATTGACCGAAAAAGAATTAATCCCGGAAATATTGCTGAAAACTATTTGTTGCAGCTGTGAAACTGCACTGCAAAAAATAAACTGTTGTTTTTACAGTATAATACTGGCAGCTCGCATTCCAAAGAAAAACTGTAAAATTTACAGTTCTAAACTGTAAAATTTGCAGTAATATACTGTCTTATAACAGACTTTTATTGTGAAATTTACAGAGCTAAACTGTAAAATTAGCAGTAATATACTGTCTTTCAATGGAATTGCCATGTGAAATAACAATGATTAACTGTATAATTAGCAGTAATATACTGTTTTTTTAATGGAACTGCCCTGTAAAACTTACAGTGTCAAACTGTAAAATTAGCAGTAATATACTGTTTAAGGAATGACTTGACCTGTAAATTTAACAGAGATAATATGTAAAATTAACAGCAATATACTGTTTTTTAACGGAATTGCCCTGCAAAATTGACAGTATCAAACTGTAAAGTTAGCAGTATTATGCTGCGAAATCAGCTGAATTGCACCACAAAAACAGCAGTAGCATACGGTTTTATAAATGATTTGTACAGTAAAATTAACAGCAGTAAACCATAAAATAAATAGTTATCAATTTTTATGCAAAACGTATCGCTGTCTCTTTTCATAGCCGAAATCACTGCTTTTACAGCTGAAGAACAATATAGAAAAGTAAAGCAATTGATTCTGTATGTACGTTATTGAAATCAGCCTACATACGAAATCTGTCCCTTTTCTAAATTTTTGCAACAACAAAAATAATGTTTTAGGCTATGAAAAGCGACAAGTAAATAAATATAAAAGCCTTTTACATAAAAATAGTTAACTGCTGCTAAATCTATGTTTTATTGATATTAATTTCATTGTACGCAAAATAAATCAATGCCCCCCCCCCAAATCTTTATATATTTTATAAACACCTGTTAAAGAAGAAAAACTGGCGCATTTTCATTTCTACAAAAACTTTTAGCTCTACTGCAAACTTAAAAATTTACATATAGAAGGAAATTGCAAAATATGGTCTGAAGCTTTATTTTAAGAACACTTATTGCCTTTTTATAAAACAAAACTTTTTGATAAATGAAGGTAGTAAAAATTAAGTTTTTTATATATAACTGAAAATACTACATCGTATCTTTACTAAAAGTTCTTTTTTTCACTTCCAGCATTATTGTGTTGCTAAAATGTGCAGCATAATGTGGGAAATGTTTTGCAGCATGCTATCCATTTATACCTTTAAGTTTATTTTAACTTTATGCATGCAATTATGTGGATTTATTTTCTTTTCGGGTAAAACAGATTATTTTCATGATTTCCCTCTTTTTTTAAATGTTATAAGTTGCACTTGGACCTATACTTTATTTGAGAAGTACTACCGACAAAATTTATTTCACACCATATGAGCGGTATTCAGTATTTAGAATGAACAGAATGGTTATTCTTGTTAACTGATTACTATAGATTAGATTTTAATTTATCCTATTAACCATTTAAAGTTTAAATACAGGAAAACAATAAATAAGTGACGGTTCGAATTTCCAAAGCTACTAAACAGAAACAATTTTTCACTCGGTACAGTAAAATCTGTTACGTTTATGAGTACTTGTATTAAAAGTTAAAACTTTGTTTTACTACTCCAAAAATTATGTAACTTTATATTCTGTTATACTGTTTTCATGAGAAAAAATGAAACATTCACGCTATTAAAAATTGCCAAATTATTTTATTTCGTATACATTACCTATAAATATAGATTAGTCATTTTTACAGTTGAATTGAAAAAAATTATTTAAAATCGAATGCTAATTTTTTCAAGATCAACATTTTTACATCACAAACTTGATTCTTCTTTGTGACATCTTTGCCGACTTAGTTGCCATCATTAGCACTTATATTATGAAAGTATCTGTCAAAATAAAAATTGTTAGAATCTCATAAAACTTGTAGACACCAAAAAACATACATGGAAAAATCAAATTACGTAGGTATAAAAATACGCCCTAAAATGATTGAAATTATGACTCAATGATCTGAAATTGCCTTGGGAGTTGCTTTCATTTTGATACCGCTCAACATATACCTAAATTGTAATTGAACCGTTTATTTCAGGAATCAGTTGAGCGCTAAATCTGTTGTTTTAAGGAGAAAAAACTTTTTGGCAGCAATTTGCAATTTAACGGTGGTTATTAATGTCTAACTAAGGTAGACCTAATCTGGATACTTTACATAAGAACTCAAAAAAGAAAGATAATAATATCTTACATTTTCTCTTGCATGTAAAGAAATGCACTTATAGTGGTTTCTGAAATGCAATTAAAAAAAAAAAATCCTTGTAATTTTCGGTACTTTTTAAGGATTTTGTAATTACATATGAGACTGTTGATTAAGAATAATATTAATTTTTTTTCGATCAGCTAACTGAAGTGATCAGGAGAATAACTCCTTTTATAAGTCAAGAGCTCAAAAAAAAAAAAAAAAAAGCAACGGAAAGTTGTCCAAAATGGGAAAACTAAAATCTTGGCCTGAAGAAAAAAATAAAAATGTTTTAAGGATGATAAAACTTGAAACTAGTTTCTTCTTATAATAGGCTCCAGATTATCGGATTGCAATATGTTTACTTCAAAGCAATAATTAGGATGAGGAAGAGAATTATTTTTTTTAGAAAATGGAGCAAGGTCGACGTTTAGGACAACCAATTGGGAAATATTTAGGTATTCATTTAAAACAATGAATACTTTATCTAGCCTCTTTTAATTCCCCCCCACCTAGTGCACTTCAGTGCTATAGTAGCACTGAAAACCGTATATAGATGGTTTTTCTTCCTTTTTTTCGGTAACCCATATTCCTTTCCAATACTTGTTAACAGCTCGAGCTATGTTCAACTGATACCAGCTTCATCTTCTTTTTCTTTGACAGCTGCCCATTATTGAAATCTGAATGTGAAACAAAGTGTGACGTAAAATAATTTAGAACTCTGTCTGTACTTAATGTGAAATATTTTACTAATTTTTTAATTTTTTTTTCATGCATTTTATTCCATAATTGTGTTATTATATTATTAAAATTTAATTTTTTGGAGCTTTTTTCTTAAGTACTAAGGAATCAAATAAAAGAGTCATTTGAGTTGAAATAAAATATCACCGTAAGAACGTTCTATCTTATATATCTCTTAATATTTAAGCATAATTTAAAATGTTTCATTTATATTCTATGTCTTTCAAAATGGGGACACCCCCCCGCCCCAAACCCCGTTCTGAACAGCTATCGATGTCCCCATTTAAGCTACCAGCGACTTTTTTTAAGGGGCACTTCTTTTGAGAGGATTTAGATAAATTAATCTTTAAGTTTTTCAGAGTTTACCTGAAATCTGGAAGAAAAAATTCTATATTCCCAAAATCAAGATGTCTTAGTTAAAGTCAATTCAGTAAAAAATCAAAATCGGTCAGAAAAGTTGAATGTTTTTAACAAAATAATAAATCGTCAAGTATGTCAAAAATGAGTAAATCTGGTAGGGCCACGTTTGGTCCGCCGTCTTTGTTGTAAATAATGCTACCCTTCTTGAAAATGCTTTGCCAGAAGATCGCACCACTTTTAACACTAGATTTTAACATGCTCACATTTACAAAATAACTGCTTTTTATTTACATTGCAATAAAAATAATCTATAATTTTGTTTGATAAGTGTCACACAAGTCTTAATATCCGAAGAAAGTTTCATACAATGTAATACATCGTACTTTTAGCATGCTGTTTTGGTTCCTTCGATTTTAATAACATTTAAAAACAAAGAATCAGTGTTTCAAAATTAACTGGAAAATTTAAAAAGAAATGAAAGAAATGTACGTCTAATTTAGCTCTAGCAACAGAAATTTCTATATTCCGGTTATTCTTGAAGTGATAATATTCAACTTCCCGTAAAATCTAATATTAAATTACAAATTAAAAAAATTCAGACTTAAATGAATTGTATGACCGATCGCATTTCAATCAAAATAAAATTAAATTTAGTTTATCTTGTTCCAATACATAGTTCTTGATTGTAACATAGAACCTGACAACGGGCCACAAAAATCAGCTTCAAGGACCCAATACGACACGCAGACCGTAGGATAGGCTTCAGTGGCTAACAACGCTCTAAAACTCAAAAGCATTGGTGATTACAATTACATCCGAAAACACAAAAATATAAATGAAAAGACATACTTAAAAACTTCCGTTTTCCGTTGCCGGCATTCATGTCACAAAGTAAATCATTGCAACATCGTTCAGACTAGAGGCTTCTTTGAAATTCCAAGCGAAACAAAAATGCGAACTACCATCTTGATAAAGACTGCCATTCAGTTCTAGTCACAAGTTACGTAGTTCTTTACATTTGCACACCACTAAACTGAAAGAAATGATATTGCATTAGTGAATAAATTTACATGAAGTAAATTCAGGCGGTTAGAATGAAATTTATAGTTTAAATTTTTCCGAAATAGCTAACCGTAACCATATCACCGGGGATAAATTCAAAATGAAATCAACTACAATTGTTTTTTTTTTCCGTGCGCTGGAGTGACAGGAACAAAATATTCGCTAGCTGATACAGCGCCTAGCAAATAAAGCGCCCCTTTCTTTTGCATGTGACAGCCAGCACATGCAAAAAATGAAATACTACAAGAAATGAATAAAAAACATATTATAGGCCATCCGATTGTGTGCACAAATTATAGCTTAAACATAATGGAATAATTGAAACATTTCAGAAAGAAAAAAAAAACTCTAAAAAAATATGTCATTGCAATTCAAGCTTTACATAAATTTTCCCTACAGAAAGGTTTTGTGAAACAATCAGCTGAATTATTTTTAGTTTCTCAACAAATTTTATTTCAAATTCATTTTTGTGAATCGAATTCCTTAGGAAATGGTACCCCACATTAATCTGCTTAGTTCTGCAATTTTCTATTGCGGAACTAGAAAAATCGATCGCAACTAGATTGATTAATAGTACTCTGCGCTGTGAAAATCTAAAATTCTGAACTCTTTTCGTGGCCAATTAATTCATTTAAAATTTTTTTGATCCACATAACTTCCTTAGATTGTTCACTAATTGAAATATACTCCGCTTCCATCGTTGACAGTGCTACGCATTTTTGTTTGAATATACACCATATTATTCGCACCCTATCCAAAAACACTACAAGCGCCCCCCCCCCCCCGGCATTGGAATCCGGTCGTCGTGGTTTGAGGCGTAATCTGTATCAGAATAACAATGATTTATTCAATTTACAGACAAAATTTAGATTTCAGGGATCGTCAAACCCTTCGGTTGTCTCACAAATCTCCTCCTTTAAATCCGCATATAGATACGCATTGCAAACATCTGCTTGGAAATGGACCCAATGTAGCTTATACACAAAAATTGAAAAGAAAGCCTCAACCAAAGGAAAGGAAATTACTGGAGAGAACACTTGCGAAAAGTATCCCCCCCCCCCCCCACATAGCTGGTGGTTACCTAAAATTACCAGTCTGGCCTTGAAGCGTATTATTTCGTTCTTCTCATCTGTTCTGTTGCGTTTTGCCAATCTTCACTTTCTGGCGTTCTCAAACTTTGTTTCAAATTTAAAGAAATTACATCTTCGGAAATGTTAGCTTCTAGCTTACATAAATTATCCCCCCTGTCTTCATCAGAATCTGATACTTTTCTTGAATTATCATCACAAGTGAAATCAAAATATTTTGGGTCATATTCAATGTTATTTTCAGAACAATAAACCTCGGCTTCGCTTTCGAGCTTTAGAACCGACGTGTCAATAAATACTTTGCCTTGGTATTTCTTTAACTCATTTAATTCTCACTGCATGCTATTTTATGATTTTCAAGATATTCTTCTTCTACTTCAGATTTACTCAGAAGTGAAATAAAACTGCATACCTCTGTTTCCCGTTCCTGTTTTTTTATCTTTTTTTCCCCGCCCAGAATTTATTTTCATCGAATTTAACATTCAACGCTAAATCTTGTCACTTCGCTATTTTCGGAATCCCAAATTCTATAATATACAAATGAAACTCATACCCTACCATGACTCCCTGTTTAGCTTTCATATTCATTTTCTTTATTTTCTATTTTAGAAGTCTAATATACGAAATACAGCCAATAAACACGGGAGTGTTTAATAGATGGCTTTCTTCCCTCAAATAGCTCAAAAAAGGTTTTGGTTTTTCTTTTTAAAACCGCTCTAGTCCGTAAGTAGTGGAAGCACATAGCTGCTTCGGCTCAAAACTGCTTAGGCAAACCCGATTCATTCAAAAGTGTCCTAATTCCATTCATTAATGTTGAGTTATAGTGTTCTATGACGCTACTTTGTTAACTGGAGGATTTGTTGTTTTTTTTCGATTCTTATGCTTTGGTCACTAAGGTAAATTTCAAACCGGGAGTTCAGAATTTCCTTTCCGTAATCGGATCTTTCCCGCAAATCTCTCTGTTCTTTTTTCGAAACCTGACAAAATATTCGAAAACCTCACTTTTTTGAAAAATTGTCTATTATTGTGAAAATAATCCCCCTCCCCCTAAAGAACTCAACTGCTAAGGAACCCATCGCATTTAAATGCAAAAGATCTTACCCGGCTTTGGCTTGAATCTCCGTTACAGGTTTAAACAAAATTCCCCGATGTTTCCATTTTACACGGATAACACTCTGACATATTTTTACTTTTTATATGCAGTGAAAGACAGTGAAGTACAGAATCACACTTTTCAGTATTTATGATATAGTTTTTGCCCTAATCATAAACACGTTGATGCCAAACTTTAAGACTCAAAGGGTTCTAAAAGTTAAAATGTAAGGAAACTGATGAGTTCAAGGTTACAAGAGTTTCAAATTCTACTGTAGTTCTCGAGAATCCACTTTTCTGAATAAGCATGTCCTTCATGCTCATTCAGAAAAGTAGATGATGTCAAACTATGACAAACAATGCATAATAATGTAAATTTTCTACTTTAATTAAAAAAACTAATTTTGACGAGAACGCAACACTGCCAGATCAGAAATGAAAAGCTGAAAATTATAAAATATAGCCAGGCACGGCCTGAACTTAAATATATTGGAAGGCGTATAATCTCAATTTGTCGAACGGATCTTACATACTTGCCGATTAATAAAATACTGATGCATGCACACAATTAAGTACAATATCTAATAAATTTTGGACATTCGAGAATTCAAAAATTGCAACATTACGATTGTCCCCAAATTTGTCGAATCGCCAGACAAAATTTTCCCAATATGGCAGTTTTGGGGGGGGGGGGTCATAGAGACTTCCCGTGATCTTCCATCGAGTGCCTTTGAATATAGTTTCTAAAATTATTTTTAGGTTCACAAGTTTCAATGGTACTAGTGCATTTTTCCTGAAGTAAAACTTTAATTTCCTACTGACACAAATATAAAACTTTTAAAACACAAGGGTTTTCGTGTTTGTATCTAAAAATGCTTATTTTTATTAGTTTTTTTTTTTTTTTTTTTTTTTTGAGTGCTTTATTGATGATTTTTTTAATTATTGTTATTTTAGTTTTGTTCGATAAGTATGAAAGCTGGCTCCAGTTTTCAGAGAATTTTGAGTCGTTCAGACATCAGAGTATTGTATTTCCAGAGGGGCAAATTCTTCAACAAAAAATATCAGTAAACTTGATATTGTTTGCGTGTCTCTCGGTTACGTTGTTATTTTATTTATTTACATTTTATTCATCGAATTATGTACATGATATAAAAGTTACTTACGCTATAGCGTAAAGTTTATCAATAAAATATTTAAATGCAAACTCTTAAAGAATTTAGAACTGAACATAAGAAAGAAAAAGAAAAAAAGAAGAAAGAAGTCAATCGCGATACGCTAAAAATTTACTAGAAAACATAAGAATTTAAATTTTAAGTACTCACATCCTATATAACACAAAATATAACCGTAAACAAAGTCTAAAGTTCTAATAACTTTAAATACGATCAAGAAAGGAATTAATTTATTTTTAAATCAAATTTGAATTTCAGAAAATGCTTAAAAACTATCATGCGTGCAGTACGATATTCAGGATCACAACCACTACTCGGACTTTTGCTATAAAACAATCGCTACACCTTAGCAACTAAAAGAAACTGCAAAGTCAACATCAACGAATATTGGAATACGAATTATGATTTCAAAATACACACTATCATTTTACTTACATTATCGATGATAAAGAAAACTACATTTTGAAGAAAAGGGAATGAATAATATAACTATTACTTACCTTCAACTTGAATTACAGCTGATCAGTCCTGTCTCAGCACACCCCCGAAAAATTACTAACATGGCAGTCGATACCTCGAATTCATTCGTTTATCTTCCCGTATGAAAGGAAACACCTTTTGCGCATCGTTTTGCGCGATTTAAAACAGTTTTACAGTTTTTCTCTGTTATTTAGCAAAGAAAGCAGTATTAAACTGTAGGAAAATACAGTATATTACTTTAAAAACAACAATTATTTTTTGCAGTGTGGATGCAACAGTCTAAAATGTGGATGCCGAAATCATGGTTTAAAGTGTACGAATCTATGTTTAAATTGTCACGGTTCTGAAAAATGCGCCAATGTGGAAGTAAAAACCTACGAGGAAGTTAATGATTTAGATGAAATTGGGGATGAAGAACTAATGCAGACTGGAAAAAATATTGGAGACGAAGATGATGGTCTAGAAAATTTCGAAGATCTACTGGAATCAAGAACAATAGTTTAGCATAATGATGAAGAAAAGCCATCAAAGAAGCGAAAACTAATGGATAAGTAAAGGATGTGATTATAGTTAACGATTAAAAATTGATAAATAACAAGATAATAAAACGTTTTCTTAAAATAAATGAAGTATTTTTTAAACGAAATAAATGTCTTATACCTTTTTTGTGCAATTAAAGTGCAAATTTTAAAAAATGGCTTAACATTTTACATAATGATGATTTTTTTTTTTTTCAAATTCGAGTTTTTTTTATTTTTTGCGAAAAGTTTCCATGGTATTGTATATTGTTTTTTATACCATTAAAAAGTAGAGATTCCAAAGAAAAAAACTTGCTCCGATTTTTTTTAAAAAATCAGATATTTTGACGTGAGATTTTTTGATTGAAAATTCTGATGCTTTTTTAATATTGAATCAAAATAAGGAGAAAAAAAATATTTTAAATCCAAAAAATTACAGTGTATTTGAGACATAATAAGGTAACTTTTCATTAAATTTAGTGAAAAAAAATTTTTTGTGGGAGATAAAAGTAAAAAATCAAAAAGTCGGTTTTTTGAATTTTTCGCATCAATTTGGAGGTTATGTAAAAAAAAGTGCAAATACAAAAGTTGTAGATCTTTTTATTACCAATAACTTTGTAATTTAGTTTTTTTCGATAGGACTCTTAGTTTTTCCGGAAATCGTGATGAACCGTTTCCCACCCCCTTAAACCACCCTACACCCCCCCCCCTTCCCGAACTCAGCTCGCCCATAATTTATTTTTCCTATTAATGTTATTAGATTTTCTTACCTTTCGAACTGGTTTTATCCTGTTCTAAATTTTTTTGGTCTCAAACATTATTGGCACTGGCCTATATGTTGTACCTTGGAACGTATCTTAAGGTACAATATGTTTGGCTGTTCCAAAATACAATCACCACTGGGTTTTAAGAAAAACCAGAATAGCGGACGATAGATGTACCACCATTATTTTCTCATAACCAAAATATTTAAAGTACTTGTCTTTTATAGCAAAATAAAATTCAGTTGATTAGTTTTACAAATATAAATTAAAGACGGAAAATGATATAAAAATGAAGAAAATATTTATTTTGGAGGCGTGAAATTTTCTTTCTCTCTCAAAATCATCAATTTAACTCTTTTGATGTTTATTGTTACTAAGACCCCATTTAGTGGGGAAGGTTTATATTAGAGATTACAAAAACCATGGCTGCTAAAATTAGATTCTTAGAAATTATCAGTGCCCCAAGGTACAACATTCTCCGAAGAGAAAATGGGAATTTTGTCTATTACTCATCCTTTTCTGGGTTGGACCTTTTTCCGAAATTAAACAAGCAAACATAGAATGAACAAATTAAGAAGATCTAAAAGCAGCCAAATGTTGGATGAAAGAAAAATAGTTTTTAAAGTCTAAATACATTAAAAGGCTCTGAAAACTGGGTTAACCTGACAGCAATGGAATAAACATGTCTGTAGCTGTTGCCGTTAGCCTACTAATGTACTTGTTTTAATACACTTTAAATCTGTTCAGCAGTTTAGCTGTTTTAAATGCATACCAATACACTGCACCAAAATTTAAAAATGTATTGTGTAATCTCTAGAACTGGCATTGTAATAATTCGCGTTCTCCATTCGAAAAGAAATTAGAACCAAGAATCATAAAATGATTCTTATTCCATTATTTTATAATGATTCCATTATTTTATGCTCTCTTGGTATATCTGACAAAAATAGTAGCTTACAGGTAAGAAAAAAAGACGACATTTTGTATAACAGTGGTATTATATTTCTACTTCACTTTATTACTGTTTGTTGAAAATTGAAAGGAGATTAAAGTCACCCAACACTACAAAAATTTCAAAATAATTCTGATAAGAAAATAAATTTTGAATTAACGAATTCTTAATTTTTCATAAAGTAAATAAAAATACAATATTTATTACCTGCGGCCTACAAATTATAAGATAATATTTAATATAATAACAATAATAATAATTAGTGATAATTCTTCCTGTCTTTATGTGACAAACTGCATAAAGAAATAAACGTAAATGAAACAAACCCAAAATTCCATGATATAAATGTGCGTTTACAATTAAAATAAAATACTGCTATAGAATTAAGTAACCTGAAAATGATAAACAATGATGTTGTTGATTGAAAAGTTATTTTTTTACGTAGCCCTTTTACGGAATTAACTTACCTGCTCATGTGGTAAAACAAATGAAAATAAAACGCTTCCAAAGCGCGTTGGGAGAAAAAAATACAGAAAGATTTTGCAGCATAATATACGTCTTAGATACCAATAAAAATCCATAAAAATAATCAAGAATATAATTAAATAAAATCAATTTTTCGAATTTTTGGGCAAGTAATGAGTGAGAAATGTTTCAACTACTGTCTGAAATGTTTAAATGATTACTTCTTAGAAATAGGTGAAAAATAGTATTTTGGAAAGAAAGTTCTTCGAAAAAAACCTTTTTTTAAAAAAGAATTAAAAAATAAATAAATGAATAAAAAAAATAATTTGAAAATCGGGAAATTCCACTGGAAGTTCAAAACAAAAATTCTTGCATCAATTGCTTGTCAGTACTAGATTTTTTTCTCATCTCTATTTTTAAAAACTTTTGTCAAAACGCACGCTACTGGCAAATACGCGCAAAAAATTTTAAAAAGGAAAAAAAAAAGTACAATATGAAACATACTTTTTATTAGATTAAATGTTTTTTTTTTTTTTTTTTTTTTTTTTTGACTTCAAAGTGCATAAAACCAATGGCATTGTGTGAACGCCTCTTTTTTTTTTTTTTTTTTTTTTTTGCAAAAAACAAGTTTTGTCGCACACTGACACACAAAACTACTTCTTTTAAAAATTAGTAGGGACGGATAGGAATCATACATGCATTCTGTTTAAATTATTTTATACTCTTGAAACCAAAAAATGATATAACAATGTTCAGAAAATTCTGCTTTACTACATAATTACGCATGTTTTAAATTTTGTTGTGTGATGACGATCAGAGTTTCTGCAAGTTGCTGTATTTTACAAGATTAATCATCTCATATAAACGTTTCTTTTTCTTCATAAAAAGCGAAAAAAAGCACGGTTTTTTTTTTTTTTTTTTAAACGAACACGCATATTTATAAAAGAAGTGAAAAAGGTAAACTTTTTTCTTGTATAGTTTCACATGATCATGTTTCAAGGATCGATTTCATCTCCGAAGATTTATTATGAGAAACACAAATGAAGATGGACAGTCATATTATTTTTAAGAGTTAACGAAAAAAGAACCTTTCTCAAGAAAGTAACTTCAAAAGCCTGATGTCTAAATTTATAAAGCTAAAGAAATTGAAGTCTTAGAAATAAAACGTTGCGGCCGATACACGGTTCAAAATTTCCTACATTTTTCTGAGAAATCAAGAATCCAAATGAAAAAGTAGTTTTTACATTATAAGAAGGAGATTCTCTTAAAATCGAGTAAAACATCGAACGTCGCATAACTTTCACAGCTTCTTATTTTTTTTAAAGATATACAGCTATGATTCTTAAATAATAGCAATATTACTATTAATGAAATAATATTAATAATTTATTACTATTACTATCATGATTTTTACAACAACAACAATTCCAATTTATTTTCTCTTTGTTTCCGTCAAAAGAGAACAATAGGACGAATAAATACCTTCCAACGTTAACCCCCAATTCATCAGCAGGGTTTAACGTACTATGACCGACATCTTAATTTTTATTTTAACAGATATGGAGTTCTTAAATTGCAAATAATTTTAATGTCGGTAGATTCAAGTTATATTAAATGCTTACTTATTTTGAACTTTAATTTGACTTATTTTCTTTATTTTATCGTGACGAACGTAACATTCAGAGACTATCGTTGCATAGCAAAGTTTTAAATATTAAATAATTATTCATCTGTAGTTTTGGTGAAATTTGTGAAATAACAAAACTTTTATGCAATGCTACATGTAAGAAAACACAGTTTAAATCATATAAATTGGTTTTGGAAACTAGTTTCCTATACTGTGACGAGCATAACATTTTAGCAACCAAGAATATTTACGTGAAATTCAGATCTAAATTTCTTTAAAGTTTGGATAAATATTTTTATTAAGATAATGTACTGTGTTTTTTCCTTCCTGAACTTCATTCTCCATTATGAAAAACACGCATTTCTGCTGAAAATGTAACAGAAACATATATTTATTCAAAATACCACGTGTGATGAACGTAACTCTGAAGATGGAACTTTTTAGAAAAGGAGTTTCTTGTGCAGGTACATATCGAAATATTAATAAGTAAGCACTATATCACAACAAATTTTCAATGTGGGTTAAATAAATGCTGTTTCATTAGCTTGTTGCTCATTTTTTTCGCCTCTATTTTTTATAATTTTTTATTACGCAGAAGCAGACATGTTTTTCCTGATAATTACCAAGAAATTTAATCCTCTTTACAAAAAAAAAAAAAAAAAAAAAGCAATTGTTAAAATAGATTCACCAAGAAGGTTTCTTCCATGAACTATTTTGACGTTCCTTTCTGTGTCATTGCGATTTCAGTATTATTATTATTCTTCAGCAAGGTAACATATAAGAGCCTTTTTTCCTGGGACTACTTGGAAAAGCATGTTTTTTTTTTTTTTTTTTTTTTTTTGAGTCTTTCCGTAAACGTGGCATATAAAGGCGAAGTTATATGGGTTTACAAATATGTACAAAGTTAACTTTATAGCTTCCCTGTGATTGATTCTAATCTTCTGCATTCACATTTTTGAACCCATCAATATCTTTCTTGTTGATTAATTTCAATCCTTATTTCTACTTTGCTGTAATATTCGCATATGCTCTGCTGCTTTTTTCCTGATATTTTCTCTTTGTTTGTCCCATTCTTGCTCTGTTTTCACTCTAATTTTGAACTGCCGTTTTTTTCCATATTATACCACCCAAGAAAACTCCCTAAATTATTGTTAAAAAATTGAGCCAATTATTGTACAATTTACAAAATGTTATACAGCACATTAAAAAGCTATTTCTTTTAAATCCAATTTTCATTTATTTCTTACTAAACTAAACGCTCGAAAGATGCAGTAGGGGAAAACCACGTTTATCCAGCCTCCGTGTATCAGGCTTTCAGGTTCAAATTGATAGTTGAAAAAATGTGTTTTAATAGATATTTTAATATTATTATAACAGTAACATATACTACACCGAAGTATAACTATACCGATCATTCGCTTTTTATTTTGATTAAATGTACAGCTCCTGCATACATTGTACAATGAATAATGGCATTCCAACTGGCATCACTGCATCTGAACTACAAAGTTCAAGAGTTTGCGTGATCACGTGTCATTCAAACGACACATGTGCTTGTACCAGGGAAGACAGTGGAGCAATTATTTGTTACAACATTATATGAAAAACATTTTGGGCACTTTTTTTGTTTGACCTCTTGTGCTCAACCACATTGTTGCCGAATCACAAAAACATTGATGTTGCTGAATTTCTCTATTTTGTTTACATAAAAAAGTTCAGTTGTTCAGATAAAAAATTTAAACAAAAAAAAAATCATATGAAAGTAGACATTTTCGTTTGTTTTGATCCTTGTTGGAACTTTGACACTGTAAAAACTATATTTGTGAATGATGAAGATAAAAGTAATATGTAACACATGTACGGTAAGAAATTTCTTCCACTACAAAGTATAAATGAAACACATGATTTTAAATGATAAGTCTGCTAAATCTGTTAAAATTGTATGCAAGTATAAGAATACGCGTAATTTAGGTAGGTCAGAGGGGGTTAATGGTCCCCTAGCTTGAAAAAATAATATTTTTACATATAAGAGAGCCAGGAGTGGATACAAACTATCATTTTAGGTAGGTAGGTCATGCTGGAGATACCTCCCCTCTCCTCTTCCCCATGAACGAACCTTAGCTTTTGTGCACGAAAATTTTCTGAAAATATTTGGGTGTCATTTCAAAGCTCCAAAAGACAAGGAATATGGTATCCATTAGGGCAAAAACGTTACTAATCGATTTCATAAGCAACGAAAAAAGTTTAATTTCAAATATTCACTTAAAAAAATATTTACTGAATTGAAAAGAATACTGAAATTCCTATGCTATTTATCATTTTATTCATAAAGTGTTTGAAAAAAATATAGGCGGACAATATTGCGATGGTTTGGGAGGAGGGGGTGAGGAGAAAAATTCGGAATGACAGATTTGTTCACAAGGTTCTAATTTCAAAAGTTGAGTGTTGCAGAGAAAGCAGAAGCACTTTTAAAAGCATTATATGACTCTATTAATAGCATGGACAGCAGCAAAACAGCTACAAAATGTGTCTGTTTACACTTACAATTAGTTTTGAATAAACAATTTTAAATTTTTTCTTTTTTAAAAATTAACGGAAGATATTTTCTGGAGCATTGTTTTGCTAGCGATGTTAAAACCATAAATATGTGAATTAAATACGAATTTTTTGTCTTTCTTCCGGTAGATGGCGCCACATTTTGAAAAATATCTGAATATGAATTTTAGAATATTTTCATTTACTTACTCAGCTCGGAGGTAAAACGAGAAAAAAGGAGGAAAATTATCAGGCTCGCGCCAAACTTGATTGGCTCCGTCGTGCATAAACGTTTGTGCAAAATATAATTAACACCTGGGTGAGGTTTTGTAGACATGTAATATGGAAAAAAATACGTTTGGCATTTAATTTATCAAAAGAAAACAATCTGTAATATTTTTTATTTTGCAACACAGTACGTTTTCGCTTTATATCTCCAGGGCCTAATTTCTCAAGTGGCATACTCGGCAGCTGTCTAGGGCGACAAAATTTTCAGGGGCGGCAAATTTTGCTTTAGCCACACACTTTTTAAATTTATTTTTTATTCTTGAAAGTAAATTATTAGCATTCTTTCATTTTTCACAGATACAACTTTTTCTTGTCACAAATACATAGCCACTTCAAAGTTTTTTTTTTTTTTTTTTTTTTTTTTTTTTTTAATTTAGTACACAAATTGTAAAAGAAATAAAGGGGAAGGGGAGAATCGAGTAATTATGGTCAAGTAGTTGCTTTTCGGAAAGAGGTTAACCTATATTATTGTCTGCAATACATAACTATTACGTACACCTAAATAATATGCAAATGTGCTTTCCGTATTTTTTATGTACGGTAACTCGAAGCAGTGGAATTACCATGAACTAAAAATCACAAAAATATTATAATTACACAAATTATAATGCAAGCGCTACAACCAAAATGAGGAATAGCAAATCTATTACGTCTCGTATGCTCAATCTTGTGTACTATTAGACCGAAATAGCATTCACGGCTCCACATTAAGATGTGTTCACTTGTTTTTAGTGTAAATGATAGTGTTTTTGAATACGATGTTTAGACAACATATCAATAATGTTTTCTTTTATATTCTCAGCGAGAAGGATTAATTTTTTCAATGAGCAGTATAATTTCACCGCCGTCATTAGGTAAAATGAAGAATTCCATTTTTCTCTTTTTGAATGGGGTTTCTTTTTTTGTCCCCCCCCCCTTCATTTGGAACATTTTTGATCGGTAGAGCTCGGTGCCTTTTTCTCTCCATCGCCGTCGTGCTCCGCACAACCTTGCACATAGGGGCGGCGCGGACCTGAACATTATTTTTGTTACGTACGTAACGAAATGCTATAAGAACCTAAAAATACCATTTTTATTGCGAAAGAGGAAATTAAAACACAGTACAAGAACGGAAAATTTTTATCTCTTTCAAAAGCGAACGTAGAAATGCACATGGCTGTAAATTCAAATGTAAGCAAAAAGCACTGTTTCAGACCGCCATGTAATTTGTCACAGTATTACGAACATTCTAAATAAAAAACTGAAATTATATTGTCTGCCAGATAAGTGTGCAAATGTGTTAACAATTTTACTTGTATCAAAATTTGCTTCTGTTCCGTGTGTTCAGAGAACATATAAGTATTGTAAATAAGCATTTGTTTACGCTTATAATTAGCAAGAGTTGATTAGTTAAGAGTCAAAACAAAAAAAGAAAGAAAGAAAAAATAAGTCCACATTTACTCCGATTCGTCTTTTTCAACATGCGAGTCCAAAAAGAATAAAATTATGTGTTTGGTAAGTTTGATGTTACGTATTTAATTCCGCTAGTAGTTCTTAAAATTTAAAACAAAACGATATGATTTACTACACTAATTACATATTTTATTACTTTTACTAGGTCAAAGGTTTTAAAATATTGATAAATAAATTTAGCTCAAATTATTGTTTCTAATAAGTACAATATTTTACTGATTGTGGAAATTAAAAATTTTGTAATGTTCTTATAAATTGGGTTTTTTGTGATATTATAAACAGATAAAATTCAATACCCAATTTTTCGCTTTAGACAAAATGCAAATTTTGAATTTTAATCTGCAGTTTGTACATGATATTGCAAATATCCAACCAAGTACTTTAACTTCGGATTATTTTTCTGTTTAAATTAGCGTTCAAGCCACGCTTTTACAAAATTATCGAATTTTTGCAACGTAACATCAAATATTAGCGCCTGATTAAATTTTTATTTATACTGTTTTTTTTTTTTTTTTGTTTGTTTGTTTGTTTTGTTTTGTTTTCAAATTTAAAAGGGCTTAATAACTTCATTAACCTTTCGAAATTTCAACACTAAGTTCTAATTTACAAACACTGTTTTAATTTTAATTTTAGGTATAATGACACTGATTCTTTGATTTGAACGAAAATGTAGTCGTTTAAAATAGTAACTCCGTTTCATTACGTCCAATAGAAAAAAATAATTTGAGGATCTTCTTCCTAATTTACACATTTCCACCAAATCGAGGCAATTAATTTTGGAAATTTTAAACCCTCATATTTGTAAAGTTAGACCAAACAACGTAAGTAGAAGCACAAATTTGTAAATTACAGCAGACACGTGTTTCGGCGTTACAGGGAACGCCTTTTTCAATGCAAAAAATAATGAGCTTATGGATGAAAAGACATCCGACAAAAGCCAAGAGCAGATAAGCATGCAGCTTAAAAGATAAAAACAGCGGATTAGCCAAACACCAATGACAAAGTTATAAACCGAACAGGAACCAATAGGAATGCAAGCAAAGTCTAGGAGCTTTCTCTTAGGTACGACAAAGAAAGAATTCAATTGGACAAGGATTAAGCCGAAGCTTCAACAAAAGGAAAAGAAATTGTCAGTAACCGTGAACCGCAAGAAAGGAAAAGCAGAATGGAAAACCATGAAATAAAATAAACAGAAACGAAAAATATTCGAAAAAAGGAAAAATAAAGATAAATAGAAGAAAATTGGGGGGGGGGGGGGGGGTCAATCAAGACAAAAAGGTAAAAATAAACAAAGGAAGATAGATAAAAATGAGTGGAGAAAGAAAAAAAGAAAAAAAAAAAAAAAAAGGGGGGGGATGGGGAAAGGACAGTATTAAAGATATGGGAGCCAAATGTTAGAAAAATATGGAACTGCACTAAGATCGTTAACTAAGTTACAACTGTTCCTCAAAATATGAAAGGATTCCCAAAAGTCAAGATCTGATGAATTGGGGCATTTTTGGATAATCTGATAAGAGTTAAAATCAAAAGAGTGATTCGAATCCCAACAATGTTGAGCAATACTAGACTTATTTAATTGTTGTTTTTTCACATAATTTTGATGCTCTTTCAAGCGAATTTTTAAAGCACGCCGAGTCTGTCCAATATAGGCAAGTTTACAACTACAATTAATTCTATAAATTCCACAACAATTAAGAGGGTGAATAGGATCTTTAAGAGAAGAGAATGAAAGTTTATTAATAGGAGAGAACACCACCTGGAATTGGAAACGTTTTAGAATCTTAGCAACCTGATAGCTTACAGATGGAAAGAATGGCAAAACAACCAAATTCTTTCTGATGAAGGTTCGGTTAAGAACATTAGTTTGGGATTTATTTGAAAGTTTTTTATAAATGGAATCAATCAAAGTTGGCGGATAGTCTCTATCAATTGCCACAGCTTTAAGATAATTAAGTTCCACTTTAAGAAGTTCCGATGAAGAACAAATATTAATTGCGCGATAAACAAAAGAATTGAAAGCAGAATATTTTTGATTTGGAGGATGAGACGATAGTCTATGAGGAGGTAAAGCGACAGCAAAAGGTTTGCGATAAACAGTAGTTTCAAAACCAATTTCAGTACGAGAAACAAGTACATCAAGAAATGAAATGCAATTATTCCGTTCTTTCTCACAAGAAAACTGAATATGAGGATCGATGGAGTTTAAAATAGATAAAACCTCATCACTCTCAAACTGATTCTGGTTCATTAGAACAAAACAATCATCAACATACCGAACATAAAATTGGAACTGCAGTTTTTGGAACAGCTTAACCTCAAAATAATGCATGTAAATATCACTAAGAATGGGGCTAAGTGGGTTACCCATAGCCAGACCATCTAACATAATATAAAAATTCCCATTAAAAACAAAAGAACATTGCTTAAGACAAGTACGGGTAAGGAAAATTAAATCCTCAATTTCCGTATTGGTGAAATGAAATTCAGAAAGTCTTCTACGAAGGCATAACAATGAACCCTCGACGGGAACGTTTGTAAATAAAGAGTTAACATCAAAAGAAGCCATAAAAGAATTATTTGGAACGAAACTATGAATTTTTTTAACAAACTCAACAGAATTTTTAATAGTAAATAAATTGTGACTCCTAAGGGGAGAAAACACAGAGACTAAATATTTTGCAAGTTTGTACGAAGCCGTACCAATATTGGAAACAATCGGCCTGAAAGGAATACCAGCTTTATGCACCTTAGGTAAAGCATAAAATCTAGCACAATTAGCAATAGATGGAACAACAGAGCGTTTAACATTTGAAGGAATAGACTTAACAGACTTGACAGCAGATGCAATAGTTTTTAACTCTTTATCACTAGGATCTTTAGAAATTTCAGCATATGGCCCAGAAGAAATCAAATCATTAGTTTTATCAACATAAGATGATTTGTCAAGAACAACAATTTGGCCACCCTTGTCAGCTTTGGTAACAACCAGATCAGAATTCGAAACTAAGTCTTTAACGGAACGGCTAACAGTATTAGCAAATACAGGTTTAGAAATTTTCGAGTTAAAGTCAATATTAGAAGCTATAAGATGCCGAATCGAATCTTTTTGAGAGGAAGTTAAGGCACTAAATTTAAAAGCTTTCTCAACAGGAGCAATAAGCTTTGAAAAAGAAGGATTAACACTCACCGCAAAATTATCATTACATTTTAGAGC
>NC_072731.1:70838815-70842352 GCF_026930045.1 Uloborus diversus | reverse complement strand
GAAAAATAAGAATAAAATTTAAGATTAAAATATTGAAAATTTAATGAAATATGAACGTTTAAAAGCAATTAATCACGTTCGAGCATGCGCAGTGAATGTTTAATGCGCGAAAGATAGCAATTTATAACTTTCATGATTCAAAAGCTTAGATCCTACAACTCATAAAAAAATACACCTCAATATCTTTAAAATTCAAAAAGTTATCAGCTATATAATGAGCCGAATTTCTATAATTCTTGGACAGGCGATGAACGGTAAGGGGTCGTTTGCAAACTGGCAACACTTTCCTGTTATCATTGCAGAGTGATTCATGATCAGAATAAATTATTTGCGAACGATCCCTCACGATTCGCCGTCTAGCCAAGAAATATTAAAATTCGGCTCATTTGATCGCTGATAACTTTTTACATTTTAAAGATATCACGGTGAGATTTTTTTATGAGTTGTAGAATGTATCTGGACTTCCGATTATGAAAGTTATAAATTGCTATCTTTCTTGCATGCGAAGTGAAAAATTAATTGGTTTTAACCTTTCATATTTCAGAAAATTTTCAATATTTTAACTTCAAATTGTATTATTATTTTTCTCTAATATGCTGTCAAATATTCTGAAAGTTAAGTAACGTTTAACAGAAAAAATCTGCCTGATATGAGCCGAAAACTTCAAAAAAAATTGTGCATTTTTGAAAGAAATGCTTAGATCTCTGTGGGTATAAGAGATACCTTCACGAAAATATAAAAATAAATTCTAGATAGATTTTTAATTTATTTCTGAAATTTACAGCTTATTACCAGCTATTTACAATGAAAAATGATCAAAAACTTTTTTTTTTGTTTCCTCAATTTGCTGCTCGTCTCCTAAATGAATAGTAGACTTAATTTTTGTTGAAAAAATAGCAACTAGAGTATACCTTTAATGTCAAAGAATTACAGAGCAATTGTTCTTTTATTTTTCGAGAAACCGTAAAAATGTGAATTTTTGAAAGTGTCCCAATACTTTTGGTCATATAGTGTATATGTACGTAAGATTTAGATGGTGAGAAACACCTTTTAAACAAAAGAGATAAACTTAATTTTCATTATTGGAGTTAATTTTATAGGGACTTATATTTTGTAGGAACTAGTAAATTGATTTTGAGTTTCAAGCTAGAGGGCCGGACCTGGACACAATCTTCTTTCTTATACGCAACTGATAAAAAGAACTAAGAGCATTTTTCAATTTTACCGAATGATCTCGAAAACTAAAAATATTTAACAACTGACTCTTATGTTGATATATGAACCCTTAACCAGTAAAAAAGAAAAACTAAAGAACATTTTTAAATATACCAAGCGGTACGAGTATTTGTTGTCGAATATTAATAAATATCCGAAATATGAAAAATAACTAAGAGTGCTTACTTTACTTCAATGTGCAAGTGTCTACACGCGAAATGGCTAAATAGTGAGCTTTTCTCAAGTAACGAATTTTCAAGTTAACGCGAATTCCTCACCCCGTAACACGAAAATTTTAAGAAAGGAATCGCAAGGCTTAAGTATCACCCGCTTTATTGGGTACTAAATATGAGTTTCGTGAATGAACTTTCCTTTCAGCATCACTGAAAGAAAAAGTACCCCACACTGTACTAGTCGAAACATTGCTTTTTTAATTTAAAAATCGCCACTCCGCATATTTTTCATTCTAAATATGAAGTTGATGAAACATCATTTCACATAAGCGGGCTGTTAATCTAAAGTTTTAAAAGGAATAATAGAAAAGTTCCTGACAACTAAAAAAAGCAAAAGATTTTCGATATTCTTAAACAAGTAAAAAGTGCGTCGAATATAATTACTGTATCTACTGTACAGTACTATTGTAGTGCTGCATTTTATTATTACTACATACTATACGTACTGTACTGTTTCATTTTATGCCATTCTCCTCCATTGATTTTGTGCACCCTAACCGTATTTTTACTCAATAACAGTTTCATTTTAAATACAATAAAATGTCATTTCTCTACGTTTAAATTCGGAAAAATGAACTTAAGCAATGGGCAAAAATAGTTTAGGGGTGTTTACAAATGTCTAAAATAATTGGTACGTTCATAAAAAAAAATCGTATACATACTCTTTTCCTCAACGCAAAATGTCAACCTACGTCTTGGAACTCATCTCTCACGTAAGTAGAGATTCGATAGTAAATGCGGATGACATTCATACCTTTTTGCCTAACGGGCAAATTTTGCATGAAACGGAGACATTTCCGTTATCATCCATTCCTATAACACCGTAATATTTGTTGTTAGCCGGCCAAGGCAGTTCAATGTCATTATCTTCTATAACATTTGCAGTAGCTTCCATATTAAGAGGATACTGACAGAATAATCTCATTGACATCTAAAATGATGTTCATCCATGGGACATTCTCTGCTGACAGAAAACACAAACCTGATACTATTTGGCAGTTATTCTTTTCTTTCTAAGCCATGCTCTACTCAAGGCAAATATTAGGGAAATGTGAACATATCGATGCCAAACAAACTAATGGCGTCTAACAGATAGAACGTATGGTGTCGAAATATGTCTGATGACAGCTCGTATTTTTCAGCGTCTTACGAATCCAATTGATGCAAGTTTTACTCGCGTAAGACTTGCAGCTGTCAGAATGTTTGAAACCTTTTTTTTTTTTTTTTTTTGGAAATTTTATTCAAAAGTAGTTTTTAGAAATCGCTACAAACTACTTTTTTTTTGTAGCGAACTACTCGCTACTCTACTTTTTTTCAAAAGTAGTGCGCTACACTACAAACTACTAAAAAATGTAGCTACTACAGTAGCGTCGCTACTTGTAGCGCGCTACTTACAACCACTGTTTAAAGGAGAAATATTTGTGTTGCCACGTAATCCATTAATAGCGTCATAATTTTCAAACACATTTGAAAGGCTTCAATTTTTGATTCGTTTAGCTTTTGCAAAGACCATAAATAGATCTCAAGAACAAACAATGTCTTCTTTCGGTTTGGACTTGAAACATAAATATTTCTGTCATGGGCAAACCATATATCGCCTACTCACAAGTGGAAAGTTATCATACTTTTCCTATTAGCAAAAGACTGGTTAAGCAAGAACACTGTGCCCAACTTAGTGCTTAGACAGTTTTCAGTTTTCAAAATAATAGAAACAATAGTTCGAAATCAATGTTATCTACTTCATTGAAAAAATTTAATTTTTATATGTTTTTAATTTAGTGTATTTTGTAAAGAAGTTATTGATTACAAACTATAGAGAAAGCTGAGGTGAATAAAATGTAGTGTAGAATCTAAAAGTGTATGGTGGTTTACGCTTAGTTTTTACATTTGGTTATTTTACAATCAGTTTCGATATTTACTATCACTTTCAAGCTATTTTGCTTTCTTTTTTGGCCGAAGTCATACTTACAAAATTTACTAAGCGTAAGTATAGTGCTTTTTCCACAGAAAATTTAGTTAATACTTACTGAATTCAATAAGTACTTTCTTCAGCCTGCATTGTAAAAAAAAAAAAAAAAAAAAATCCGAA